>NW_006439757.1:5779705-5819053 GCF_000325575.1 Pteropus alecto
TAGTTTAACGAGTAGAGTACAGGCAGTTTTTGGTAACCTTTCTCATTCTTAAGAATCACGAGTAGTGAAAAACAGGATGAGATTTTCGTATATGTGCTTCAATGATCCCTCCTTTCTGGGGCGGGGAGGGGAACAACAACAGCAATAACCACAAGAACTCTGAATAAATCTATGGATCTCAACTCTAGTTACTCAAGAGTTTCATATTGAAGATAGAGCTGAAGAATTCTTGTCATCTAATTTAAAGATACAAGGCATGATGATTTCAGTTAATTAAGCTAATTAATGTTGGTTAGCATTGATAAAGTTTAAGGCCAATTTTGAAAAAATGATTTTCCTTGGAAGGGTGTTTTTTTTAATCTTATAGCACTGAGAGAAATAAAGATTTTAATTGAATACCTATATAATTTAAAGGACTTTAAAATTAAGAATAGGGGAGTTTAGAGAAAATAAATTTTAATAACACTATAATTAGGGGTAGCTAATATTTTGGGGGAAGATGTCTATGAAATCTAAAGGTTAAGTTTGATTCAGATCAGGGAACTTTGGTATTTAATTACAATCCAGAATTTCAATTCAATTTACTTTATAAGACAAGAAATATTGAGTACTGGGAATGTCAAGGAAACATGGATACAATATGAGCATGAAAGATATGCATTAATCAATTTGAGATAGAAAATCAATGATAGCTCTAGTTTAGAATAACATAACAAAAATTATAAAGAAATATATAATGAAAAAGCATTATAGGTATTGGGAAGCTTGAGAAATAAAGCCTAACTTTTCCATGTTGTTATATATTTGGAAGGTAGTTCTCAACAACAGGATAATATATCATACTCCTTCACAACTTGACCCCTACAATAGCCCTTCTAATTATCCCCTGTATCCATTTGGAATTCTTCTAAACACTGCAGTCAGAATGAGCATTTATAAATAAAAATCCCTGTATTTAACTTTCTGCTTAATTTTTCTGCCTTCCTTCCACACCCTTAAAATCCTTAAGCACTTTGTACAGCTGCTGGGATAAGTGTCCAAGGATTTATCATGAGCTACAAGGTCTTGGATTATCTGGTTTTTGCTTTTTTTTTTTTTTTTTTGCATTTCACACCATTCTCTCCCTTGTGCTTTCTATATACTCCAGTCACTCTGAGGAACTCTGATTGGCCTCAGATCCTATAGATGCTGTCCCCTGTGCTTTGAAGTATCTGTTACCCTCTCCCTAGTTACCTTCTATTTGTCTACCCTGTCCTCCATGGTCAGGACAGAATTTCTGTTATGAAGCACACGTTACATTATATTTTGCCTTTCTGGCCTTTATCATGCTTTGGAATTTTATTTCTATTTTTGTGATTATATAATGTCTCTCTCATCTCATTAGAATGTCAGAGTGTGGGTACACAATACATTTTATTACATAATTAATAACATGAGGGTAAAGTTTGCATTTTAGATAGTGTAGTAAACTGAGTGAAATGCAAACATTTTATGGACATGCTCATTAAACACACTGTTCTTTGATATAAAGAAAAATTGGCAGGTTGACTATCTCTTATATACACTTTGAAATAAAAATGCTTTTCCAAAAGACCAATTTCAGACTATGTCTGATAAAATTTGTAAACAAAAAATTCTATTAACATCTATCATGGACTCAGTAAGATTGGAAAACATTTTTACCCCCAAATACATACATATTATGTGGGAATATAGACCAGCTAGAGAAAAGATTATAAATTGCATTTCTGCTTTTCTAATTCTGGAAAAAATAAAATAAATGTCTGGATACTTTGCAAATAATTCTAATAAAATATATTTTTCTCTATTACTCAACCAAAATTTCAAGAGCTTATATATGATTTCTAAAAATTTATTCTTTGATGATTGTTTTCTTATTTTTTGTATTGTTATTTTTATTAGCCAACTGAAAACCTGGGAAAATAATGTAGGATATTTTGGATACTTTTACTAAGAAAACTATCAATCTGAGATTGTAGTAAATATTGCTGCTGAGATTTCTTATCAGACCTTCTGGAATATGAACTTCCCCCTCCAAACTCTCAGACTTGAAAGATTCTATATATAGATTAATCTAGATGCTTGTCACATTTTTATTTGAGCCAGTTTACTTCATCAGTAGTCTCAGGGCTCTATAACATATAACATGACCCTAGAAAAGAGTACAGTAAACTCAGTCATGAACACCATCCTCATTTCTCTTTCTCATATTTCCAGGATAACAGTTAGGTTGAAATACCTTCTTGAACTCAAGGCTAAAAAAACTATAAAGTTTTTTTATTATTATTTTTCTTATCCAAAGGTCCCTAGAAATTCTTCTAAGGGACTATATACCAGGTATAGGGTCTGTCCTACATATCCAAATAAGAATTTAAGAATTGTTATTTCAGAAGAATGTTTAAAATTAGTACCGTATGCTCAAGTATATGTTTAGCTTTTCCAATGCTTGTTATTATAAATTATGTGGAAATATTGTCAGAAGTATTCATGCACTAACAATCTTACCTGGTGAACAGAGAAAGATTTAACTTCTTCCTACTTCAAAAATTAGTTCTAAAATTGCTCTGTCTTTTTCTAATTGAGCATCTACCTTCAATTAGTCAAAATGTCAGTGATGGTCTTCTTGTAACCCACATCCTAATTTAAATTGATAAATGTACCTTAAAACCAATTTCTAGAGACATCTTCATCTCATCCTCTCCTGAGTTTCACTTTAGGCTCACTAAAGCCCTGCCTTCTAATCCTTAATTGGCAATCTTGTGCTAGGAAACAGTATTAATTTCTCTCTATATGACCCTGGGGTCCAATTACTGAGATTGTAGGTATTTGACTAAGGAATTGCCCCAGCATATGTCTACTACATAAGAACAAGAAAGGTTTGTCCTGGAAATTGGCCTTGAAGTTAAAAGGCTGCTTGATGGAATGTAAACACCAACATCCATGGCCAACATGCCTTTTGCCTTATTCTTAGAGAAAATTTACATTTTGCAAAATGTAGTCAACTTTCCCTATTACACAGTGTATTTAAGATATCAAAGATTGCACTCCTCGGTATGAAAAAACATAACAGGAAAAATGTTTATAATTCTCTGCTACACTTCATGAATATACATGGAATGTTTATATAAAGTCCATTTTGCTGAGCCTTCGAAAACTTAAACACAATAGTAAAGGATGCCTATGAGAATGAAGAAGTTTTGTAACTCAGATGGAGTTAAATTTCTCTGCATACAAAAGAGATACAAATAAAGTCCAAAATGAAATATCTAGGGACCTTTATATAGGAACATGGGAGTTTAGAGAATGAAACAATGCAGATAATAATTGAGAAGAGAAATTAGGAAGCATATGATACTGATTTAATATGTTATTCATTGTGTGATAACGGCCATCACCCTTATTTCCCCTCTGAAATCTTCAGTTACACATCTATTTTTCATTTATGCCTGGTAGAGTGAGTTGTCTTTGGGAGGAATGATAAGCTCCATGGAGAGCTAGGCTGTCTAGCCACTGAATACAGACAGGTTTCATTGTGTGCTTACTTTGTGTGTTCAGGACTTTCCAGTGTATCTTCTACATGGTTGTTTTTGCTGGAATTTGTTGATCTAGATGATCTTTCTTCCTTATATCTGCCTTAGAGCTACGGACTAAATGTTTTATCCCCTCATTATTCATGTGTTGAAATCCTAATCTCCAAGGTGATGACATTAGGAAGTGGTGCCTTTGGGAGGTGATTAGGTCATGAGGATGGAGGCTTCATGAATGAGATTAGTTTCCTCATAATAGAGGCCCCAGATAGATCACTCACATCTTCTGTCATATTAAGTTCCAGCTAGAAGGTGCCCTCTACAAACCAGAAAGCAGGCTCTCACCAGACACCGAATCAGCCAATTCTTGATCTTGGCCCTCCCAGGCTTCACAACTGTGAGAGATAAATATTTGTCATTGTTAAGCCACCTCGTTTGTGCTATTTTGTTACAGCAGCCTGAACAGACTAAGACACAAAGGTTCTCTCAACACTATTTGTTGAACATTGATCTGCAGATCAGGGTCAAGAGAATAGCATACATATACCTGAAGTGCTTGTCAAAATCCATTTTGTCAAGCATCTGTTTCCAGCACTTGAGGGTCAGTAGTTCTGGATCAGAACGAGTAATTTTGTTTTTGTGAGTTCCCAAGAGATTTTGAAGATGATTCGGGGTATAAAAATGCTCCTTTATGACTCTGTCTGACCCTCGGCAAGATCTGGATCACTGTCAGTTTTGCTGCTGACTTGGAATCCTTGTTCTCCACTGGGGCTGTGCTGTCATTGGGAATTACAAAAAAAAAGGCGGGGGGGTACATAGAAGAAGTGGAAAGTGGGGCCATAAGATAGTTGAGTTAGTTTCCCTCTCTTAAGCAGGCAAAGTTACAACCAGTTTATAAGGTGTGCTAGTCTTTTTCTCATACAATGCAAATATAAAATATTTTTGCCATTTCATATAAAATAAAATGGCCAATTCTCTTCTATACAACTGTCTAAAATGTATAAAAATATTTTCATATTTTAAATACTAAATTATAAATTATAAATACTAAGTATAAATATCATTATAAATACTAAAAAGGCAATATAAACATGTACTCTGGATCCCATCTGCTCTCATTTTTTTCTCAATGACTTTACTTCTGCATATTCTCTTTATGGCATTAGAAATGTCTCTTTCCATTGGCTTATTCCTACATTGAGAGCGGGAGGCTCTCATTTTACGTTCATCATTTTACTATCATCCTTTTGACTTCAACTATCATCCTGTCTGAATGATCTTCTTTAAACTCAAACTGCTCTAGCATTGTTACCTTCACTCACTCACCTCTCATTTATTCCTCATCACAATCTAATGCAGGGATCTCCAACCCGAGGGCTGCAGACTGGTACTGGCATGGCCTGTTAGGAACCAGGCCGCATAGCAGGAGGTGAGTGGTGGGTGAGCCAGTGAAGATTCATCTGTGCTTGCAGCTGCTCCCAAGTGCTAGCATCATCGCCTCAGCTTCACCTCAGAACATCGAGCATTAGACTTTCATAAGAGCACACATCCCTGGTGCCAAAAAGGGTGGGGACCACTGATCTAATGGGTCTTGTGCTCAACAACTGAAAACTTCCAAACTGCCATGTTCAAAAGATACTCCTATGTTCTAATTTGCCCTCTCAGTAACAAATGGATCCAGAAGCTCACTTCTTTCTTTATGAAACACTCCCTTGTCTTGCCTTTTGTGAGAACCGACTCTTCTTGTTTTCCTCGTTGTCTGGTATCACTTTCTCAGCATCCTTTGCTGGCTCTTTCTCGTCTATGTTCTCTCTCTGTCTCTCTGTCTCTGTCTCTGTCTCTCTGTCTCTCTCTCTCTCTCTCATTGGGTTTAATGACAGAAAATTATGAATATTTGCTAGTTTCTAATAGAATTGTATTTGAAGATGTGATTCCTTCTCTGAACTCCACATCTTTATAGCCAAATCTGTTTTACCTCTCCATTTATGTTAATTAAGCATCTCAACTTAATATGTATATAACTCTTACTTTCATCTCTCTTCACACTTGTTTCTTTCTCAGTCTTCTTTGTGTCATTGTTAGAATCAGTTGCTCAAAGTCGAAACAAAACAAAAAAACAAAACAAGTCTTCCCCACCCCCCAAAAATTACTGAGACTTACTTGATTTTTTTCCTTTCATTCATCCCTTCCACTAACATACACACATAATGAGGAAGATGTGTTGATTTTAACACTAAAATATATTTCAAATATGTTTGCATTGCTTCATGTCCTGCCATCTTAGTTTAAGCTAATTTCATTTTTTTTTTCCCACCTGGACTTTTGCAGTAGGTTTCTAATTTCTATTTCTGTCTTTCTCTAAGCTATTCTCTACAACCAGAGAGAATGTATTCAAAAGCAAAAATCATATCACGTCATTCCTCTGATTAAAACCCTTCTATGTCTTCCTATTGCACTTAAGACAGAACCAAACCCCTTAGCACTGTCTCCAACGCCTTTTGTGATCAGAGATCTGAATGAATTCTAATACCATCCTCCTTCTACACTTAGTCACACAACTTCCCTTTCTGTTTCGAATATGCACAGTTCTTTCTTGCTTTAGAAACTAAACTGTCTCTTCTTTCTGTATGAAAAATTTTCTACTGGGTTTTGGCATAGCTAAAATTATTACTCCTTAATGAAGTCTTTAACATCTTATCTAAAGAACAATTCCCTGACCCCATTTCTATGTTGCTTGTTTTCTTTCTTGTACTTGGTAAAGTCTGTAATTATCTTCTATATCTATTAATTTACTTGCTTTTTCTCTTTTGCCATCACCACAATTTATGCTTCTTGAGGGAAGATATCTCATCCATTATGATCACTGCTGAATGTCCAATGTGTAGCATGTTACCTTCTTCACTAATAGAACTTAGTAAATATTTGTTGAATAAATGAAGAAAAGAATAAGTGAATGGACCAATGAGCCCACTAATAACCTCTATAGCTTTTCATCAGTGTATCTGTAGTTTTAAAACCTAAAAATAATAGATCAATGTACAGTTTGTCTACAAATTTACAAATTTTAAGGCTTCCTTAGATATTTTGTCATACAATTTCAAGAAAAAAGTTGGTAGACATTGCCTTCTGATAAATATATTTTAATTCTTATCACATTTCTGTTTACATACCTTAATAAAACTTTATCTCTCTTTCTTCGTAGTTTTTTTTTTAACAGATTTTAGATAAATTACATAAAAGCTCTCATATTCTATCTTTCTCATATCATGGAAAGACAAGCATCCTTGTCTGCACTAATGATGCTGTCTTATAAGCATATGCCCAAGAGTACTGTAAAAAGGTAACAAAATTGCTCACTGATTTCTGTGAAAAGTAGTTCAAACAAAACCAAAATAATTGTTTTGGAAGACAGGCATTAGACCTTAAATGGATAACTGTGAAAATATTTTGTTTACTGTATTTACTCATTTACCTACTTGAAATGATTATTGTAACTAACATAACCCAAATTCTGATTGGGTTATAATTTAGTTTGTTATTGTCAGTGGCATATGGAGGATGGAAAGTCAGTATGAAAAGTCCATTCTGGAAGGAAGGAGTACTTTATCACTGACATTATTTAGAATTCTTGCACGTTTTGATAATAACAAACAGGTTGGGTTTCTAGTCAGTTTTACTGTTGCTTAAAATTCTTTACAGAAAATGCACCCCATTATTGTCTAGACCCAGAGGGGGATGATTCCCAAGATACTTGACTCCCATTTGTTATGCCACTAATTAGTACGGTAGTTGTTTGAATAGGAGATTATAGATAGATAGAGAGATAGTTAGATAGATAGATAGATAGATAGATAGATAGATAGATAGATAGATGATAGATTTATATCTTACTTAATACTACTCTCTAAGATTCGATTTTACACAGAATGAATAAAGACATGGGCTTACCTTCCTCACTAAGAAGGATAGATTAGACAACATAATATGAAATGGGAGTGAGAGATTCTGAAAGTAGATATCAGTTAAGTCAATAATAAGCAATAAATCCCCAGGGGAGAGACACAATAATAATTTCTAACAAAAATCAGTAGCAAACTGAAAGCTAAGACAATTTACAATACAAAAGTCTATAAAAAAGCCATTAAACAAAGAAAAAATCAAGTTGTAAATTTCTAGGTATCCTAATGAAACATTTTACATAATGATCTGCTTCATGAGAATATACTGTGACTTTTGAAAATAGACTTGTACTTAAATATCATCAATGCATATGACAAATAGTTTCCCAAGTAGAATTTACACTGGTAAAATGTCTACTATCTAACATAACAAAACTCTAATAGTAGAAAACAAAGTGCAACATCCAAAGCTACTTCATCATTGTCTGAAAAGAACAGTTCAATATCCTCCTCCTTAATCTCTAACTCACATTGCCAAAGGGATGCACTTAATTGTTTTGAATGGCATATTTTACAAAGAGTAAAGATACTTAAATTACTCTCAGTGCTCAGGAACAAGAACATGGGCCATCTACACACTTAGGTTAGGCTTCTTATGCACAATGTGATGGAAATTACACTAAACATACTTTCTTCTATCTCTCTTCTTCATCTCTTTCTCTGTTCCACCCTTAATTTTATCAATTTGAATATTGCTAACATCACAGAAAATTCATTTTTGAGATTTAACATCAGAATTCAATGTTGACAGTATCTTCTGGGCATTGAATTAGCCAATACATTTCAACAGTTTTAAAATATTAATTTAGCTCTATTATGTTTCACATATCACTTTACCTTATCTGTACTTTGCTGAGCATAAAACCTCTATATTTTGAAAAATGCAATAAAAATATTGATGTAAATTGGATACATGAGTTTAAATGAAGTTTGTAGCAATCAAATACCATTGAACATGTTCAAGAACTTTGGGTTCAGGAATAAATTTTAAATCATAGAAATCCAATTCTAATCTCTGTGTCTTTTTGCATGTCTTTACCTTAAGTCACATTAGCATTTTGATTATTTTAATGTTTATTATTTTTATTGTGATAAGAACACTTAATACAAGATATACCCTCTTAATAAGTTTTTAATTTCATAATGCAGCACCGTTTACTAGAGGCACAACATTGTATAGCCGATCTCTAGAACTTAATCATCTTGTATAACTGAAACTTTATACCCATTGAGAATAGTAAATCCCTATTTCTCCCACCCCAATTCTATTCTATTCTCTGCATCCATGTGTTTGACTATTTCAGAAACATCTTTTAAGGGCAATCATTCAGTATTTGTTTTTCTGTGACTGGCTTATTTTGCTTAGCATAATGTCCTCAAAATTAATACATGTTGTTATATATTGGCATGAGTTCTTTCTTTCTTAAGACTGAATAATATTCCATTGCATGTATATACATTTTCTTTATCCACTCATCTGTCAATGGCCATTTAGATTGTTTCTGCATCTGTGCTATTGTAAATAATGCAGCAGTGAAATTTGAAGTGCAAGTATCTCTTCCAAACCCTAATTTGAATTCTTTTGGATAAATAGCTAAAAGTGGTATTGCTGGATTTTATTGTATTTCTATTTTAAAATTTTTTAAGGAAACTCCATACTGTTTTCCATAGCAGCTGCATTATTTTACATTTCCATCAATATATAAAGATTTTGATTTCTCTGCATCCTTGCCAACACTTATCTTTTGTTTTCTTTTATAATAGCCTTCCTAAAAGGTGTAAGATATTGTCTTGTATTTTTAATTTGCACTGTCCAGTGATTATTTATGTTGAATAGCCTTTCTGTTAGTATCCGTTAGTCATTTGTATGTCTATTGTGTTCTTTTGTCCATTTTTAACCAGGTTATTTGCTTTTTGGTTAGTCAGTTGAAATGAATTCCTTATGTATTTTGGATAATACTTTCTCAGACATATGGCTTATAAATATTTTCTGCCATTCTGCACGTTGCCTTTTTTCACTCTGTTAATTGTTTCCATTACTGGGTAGAACCTTTTCAGTTTGATATAGTCCCACTTGTCTATTTTTGCTCTTGCTGTCTGTGCTTTTCGTGTCATATCTAATCATTGCCAAAAACATTGTCACAAAGCATTTTCCCTATATTTTTTTCTAGGAGTTTTATGGTTTCAGGTCTTACATTTAAGTCTTTAATCCATTTTTGAGTTAATTTTTGTGAGGGACTAGTTACATACTTTTGTCTGGGATATTCAGTTTTCCCAGCACCATTTATTGGACTATCTTTTGATCATTGTGTATTCTTGGCACCTTTGTTGAAGATTTATTTTGTATGTGGATTTATATGTATGGATTTTTTTGGGGTCCTCTTCTGTTCCATTGGCTTATATGTCTGTTATAATGTTAGTACCATGCTGTTTTAATTTCTATATAGTATAGTTTTATAATATATTTTGAATCAGAAATTATACCTTGAGCTTTTCTTCTCTAAGATTGTTTTGCCTATTCAGAGTTATTTGTGATTCCATATGAATTTTAGATTTTTTTTTTCTATTTCTGTGGGAAAAAAATTACATCGGGATGTCTTTCAAACTATGAGTATGAATTTCTTTACATTTGTTTGTGTATTCTTCATTTTTTCATCAATGTTTTGTAGTTTTTATTGTACAGGTTTTACCACCTTAAGTGTATTCTTAAGAATTTTATTTTTCATGCTATTTAAATGGGATTATTTTTATAATTTTCTTTATTTTTTTAATTCTGTACCTTTATTGAGTTTGTTAGTTCTAACAGTATTTTTTTTTTTTGTGGCACCTTTAGAGTTTCCCACATATAAGATCAAGTCATCTGCAAATAAAGATATGTAATTTTACTTTTTTTAAAAATTGGATGCCTGTTATTTGTTTACTTATTCATTTATTTTTTATTTAATTTTTTTTTGTGTTAATTGCTCTCTATAGGAATTTCAGTAGTATTTTGAGGATGCAAGAATGGGCATCCTCAAAAGCCCAGGAGCAGATGGCTTCTCTGGTGAATTCTACCAAACAGTTGAAGAGGAATGAACAACAATCCTTCTCAATCTCTTTTAAAAAAATAAATAAAAAGCAGAGAACATTTCCACATTTATTTTGTGAGAATAATATTACCCTGATACCAAACCTGGATAAAGACACTAAAAGAAAACTACAGGCAGAAATTCCTGATGCACATAGATGCAAAATACCTCAACACAATACTAGCAAACTGTATTTAATAGCACGTTAAAAAGATTATACACCTTGTCCAAGTGAAATTTACCTCTGGAATGCAAGAATGTTTCAACATACGAAAATCAATTGCTATGATATACCACATTAACAGATTGGAAGAAAAAACACACAATCATCTCTGTAGATACAGAAAAAGTCTTTGAAAAATTCAACACTTTTTTTTTTACGTAATAAATACTCTAAACAAACTAGGAGTAGAAGGAAATTACCTCAGTGTAATAAAAGCCAGCTAATGTCATTCTCAACAGTGAAAAGTTGAAAGCTCTTTAAGATTAGTGCAATTTTAATTTGTAGTAGAATAACCATAAAGCATAATAGCTGAGGGAGACCTTAGACAACATATAATGAAATCTGATTTGGTAGCTTTAGATACTTGATCGAAATGCCAATGCAAATAAATAAAATATACTCTTAAATAAAATATACTCTTGAATTTTCACCAAAGGTAATTTGCCTCTTTTCTTTGTCAACTATCTTTATCTCAACTTTAAGTTAATATAAGGAAGCAACTAGTTTCTACACACACACACTAATTGATATAAATATCAATATGTTGAATAGCACACAATTCAATATGTCTAAGTCAATACTGTTTTGGAATCATTGTGAATAAAAGCTACATTCATGTTGTGTCTTTAGTAAAATTTTAAAAATAAGTTTTGTGCCAAACACTTGGATATATATAGTAAATAACATCCACTAGTATTCACTTCTAAGGATAGTGCAGTACCAGAAAGAAAAACAGCGAAGAAAAATTACATTTCTTCAACGAATTTATCCAATGAAGTTACACACTGAGTGTTAAAGCAAATTTATAGGGTAACAATTAATGACAACAAACACCTAAGACACTTATTAGCAAAGATAATAATAATGAGTATTTTTAGTGTTTTACAATTTATGAAGTGCATTCATCTGTATTACTAATTTTAAATTGTTACATGTCTTGGAAATAGCCTTGTTCTGTTCCCCTTGGCCTGCAGTTTAACTGATGACAGGGAAGGAGTAGGTACTTAGAGTTGGCTGACTGTGCTTCCCAAACTGCCTCTCTGCTGCTCAGAGGTGGGGTTAGGCGGACTTGAACCTTTCTATGAGTCTTTCACAGAACAGAAAATTTAATTATACTGAAGTCCAGATTATCAGTTCTTTCTTTTATGGATTGTACTTTGGTGATATATCTAAAAAGTCATCACTAAATCTAAATTATTTAAAATTTATCCTATGTTATCTTGAAATTTTATAGTTTTGGTTTCACATTTGGCCTATGATTGAGTTAATTTTTGTGAAGTAGGTAAGATCTGTGTCTAGATTCTTCTTCTTTTTTTTTTTTTGCATGTTTTTCTGCCTTTTATCATGCTTGTAATTCTTTCTAGATAGCTGAACATGATGTACTGGCTAAAATAAACTGCTGTAAGTAGGTCATTAGTAAGTTGTGCAGGCATGGGAAGTATTCTATAGTCCTATCGTTAGTTCTCTGTCTTTTAGTGAGCCTGTGTCTCTAGATTGTGAACTTTAGGTGGGACAGGATGACCGAAGTGGGCTGGACTAGAGTATTTCCTTTCTTCCAAATGGAAGGCCAGAGCTGCCTAAAATTGGATATTTTCCTTCTCCCAGGTTGGTTAGGCTCTGATAAAAGCCCAGCAGGTTAGGCTCCAGTTAGTTTCTTCTGAAAGAAGACTACGTTAAGAACAGAATGCTCTAGCATACAGTAATTCTCCCTTATTCACAGGGATACATCCCAAGACCCCTAGTGGATGCCTGAAACTGCAGACAGTACCCAACCCTATATATACTGTTTTTTCCTATACATACATACCTATGATAAATTTTAATTTGTAAATTAGGCACAGTAAGAGATTAACAACAATAACTAATAAAAATGGAACAATTATAACAATATAGTGTACTAAAAGTTATATTAACGTGATCTCTCCCTCTCTCAAAATATCTTATTATACTGTACTCACCCTTCCTGTGATGATGTGAGAGGATACAATACTTACATGATATAGGCATTGTGATGTAGCAATAGGCTACTATTGACCTTCTGATGACTCATCAGAATCATCATCAAGTTATGACGAAGTCATATCCCACAAATTTAATGCCTTTTTCACCTTAACTAAGCACTTACCATGCGCCATGACTGTAACTTTTGCAGTTTGAGGTGAGACAGCAAAACTAGCAGATATGTTTTTCCTTCGTCTGAATTTCACTGATAGAAGATTCATTCTTGCTGTAGATGTTAGCAACCACAGCATATGAGTTTTTTCTATATTGATTCACCTTTTCATTTAAAGACATATAGCTTTTCTTTGGCATATCCAAATTGCCAGTATTACTCCTTTTGCACTTTGGGACCATTAAAATAAGAATGACTTGAACACAAACACTACTGGGACAATCTCATAACGAGCCGGTTGCTAAGTGACAAAGGAACGGCTTGGGGAGTGTCTATAGCGTGGAGACGCAAACAGCGTGGAGACGCAAACAACGTGGAGGCGCAAACAGCGTGGAGGTGAAAACGGCAAGAAAATGCAAGTGGCGTGGAGATGCAAACGGCGTGAAAATGTGAGTGGCGCAAAGACAAACACGAGGGGCGTGGAGATGCTGTACGAAGGATTGATTTATGTCATAGGCAGGATAGAGCAGGACTCCGATGTTTCATCATGCTACTCATAATGGCTTGCAATTTAAAAACTTATGAATTGTTTACTTTTGGAAATTTTCATTTAATACTTTTGGACTGTGGTTGACTACAGGTAACTAAACCGTGGAAAACAAAACTATAAAAAGGGAAATCTTGGATAAAGGGGTGTCTACTGTATTTCAAGATGACTCTTGTTATTTTTCTCCTGCGGGAAGCATGACAAGATATTTCTGATATTCACTGTGAGAACCAGGTCAAGCTCTTGAAAGAAAACTTACAAAAGTATGGGGGCGCACTATGACCGGGTCCCCCTGGAGTTTTTGACTCTCGGTCTTGTCCACTCTGTGTCTCCAGCAATTCGTCAACTAAAGTTCCAGTTTTTCTACCCTAGTACTGGGTCCCATGGTTCCTGTTTATGAATTTCAACTCAGGTAACTTGTTAATCTCTTTACTTGCTGTTGAGCTCTCTAATTTTTCATGCTGTACTATTAGTCTAAATGTTGTGTCTCCCCAAAATCCATAGGTTGAAAATCTAGTGCCCGGGGTGACGGCTTTAGAAAATAGGGTCTTTGGGAGATGATTACACCATGAAGGCTCTCATGAATGAGACTAATGATCTTATAAAAACGGTCCAAGAGGGATCCCTGGCCCCTCCTACCACTTTAGGACACAGATGTCAGCAGTCTGCAGCTCAGGCCTTCACCTGAATCCAAACATGCTGGTACTCTGATCTTGCACTTTTAGACTAGAACTGTGAGAGAGGAACTTTTTGTCATTTATAAGCCATTTAGTCTGTGATATTTTGTTATAGCAGCCCGAATGGACTAAGACAAGTTTTTCCAGTGACCTTACTTCTCTAGCAGATCTAAGAAGAGTTGTAACTTTTTTAGTTCAGCTTTTCACTTGTTGTTAGGACAGAGTGGTGAATTCAATATATATATGTGTGTTGGACCAGAAATTTTAAGTCCAGCTTATTTTTTTTCTAACAATACCTATTTTATTAATTACATTAATAATAATGATTTCAGGAAAAATAATCTCCATGGTAAAAGTCAAAAGTTACATCACACAAGAATGCATTTAAGAATAGTGTGGTGATCATATAATAAGATATATAAATGTGGAATCACTATGTCATACTAATGTAATGTATGCCAACTATACTTAAAAAATAACAAAATAAAACAAAAGCTTTGAGATCTATATTACATTTGTTAAACTTGTTAAAATAAATTACACATTCCAATATTGGTGGGGCAATGAAGAAAGAGTACATTCATATTTGGTGGATGAGCCTAATCCAAACAACATCTCACAAAACATACCCTTCAATTCATAGTCCTTTTCTGGGGAAATACTTTCCAAGAAGGTAATTGAAAAGGAAAATTTCTATTTGTACAAAATATTTATAGCTCTCTTTTTAATTCAGAGGCTTTCATCATTTTAGAATTGAAAGAGACCTAAGAGGTTATTTTTCCTCTTAGGCTGCATGTTAGAATCATTTAGAAGCTTTTCAAAACACTAATGCCCCATGCCCAGAGATTCTAAGTTAATTGTCCTGCAATATGGCCTGAGCCTGGGTATGATTTAAAAGTTTCTCAGGTGATTCTAATGTGTAGCCAGGATGGAGAACCACTCTCCTACTACCACTCCATTAGTGGAACTTGAAAAAACAGTGGCTTGATATTTTTAAGCAGCAAATATTGCCCTTGAAAATATTTTATTAGAATAAGCATAAACTAAGTATATTTAATCTATATTATTTGCCTTTACTCTACATATAGTCATCTCTATAAACTATGGAGCATTCACTACATTTCTGGCTAGGAAAGAGTTGCTTTTAAGTATTATTTTTTAGGAATCTATGAAATTCTCTGCTTAATACCAAGGGAATTTTTCAACTTACCATAATCAATTATTTCAGTTTTAGGTAATACAGTGATGAATTTAAATTTCTAATCAGTATAAACTTTAAAACATTTTAATTCTCATGAAGTGCCATTAAATATAAATTGTCTAGACACTTAAACATCAGTCATGTAAATTACATTAAAGATGGTACTTAGTCCCTGATCTATTTTAAACAACATTAGATCTTGATTAATATTCTAGTTATATACTTTTGATATTAATTATTATGTGTGTTTCTGAGTTACCCTGTCGATAATGTCATTAGGGAATAAATAGCACATGACAGTCTTGCACCAAATATTTTTTCCAGTTGTATATACTGCAAGTCTTTTATGAGAAAGATAAAATATGACAATTTATAGCCAAATACCTAAAAATTAATTGAATATTTAGAAGAAAATATTTAGCATTTAGCATCCAAAGATAAGTATTGTATGGCTTCATGTGAAAAACGAATTATGTAATTACAGAGACATTTTTATTTTATAGTTTTGAGAATTATCTGTATTATTTATAGAATATATTCACTATGATTTATGACATGATTATACATATTACATTTAACGAGGCAATAAAATCATACAATTCACCACTAAGATGACCTTCACATTCTCAGTGTTGCTGAGTAAGTTTTTGTACTTTATTTGTATCAATAGAATTACATATTTGTATAATAAATTTTATAATGATTCAATTTTTTTCTAATAAACTATATTTTTAAAAATTAAATATTAAAGTAGTCTGTAAAAAAACTCTTTGAACAATTCCTTGATATTATTCCACTGAATAAGCTAATAGAATTGTTTCTGAGTACATGACTAAAGCTTATTCAATTTAAATTTTTTAGATAACTGCTCTTCCCCATTTTTCTTTTGTTTCTCTACATATTTATAGCAAAAGAAAGAAGTGCAGTCAAATTGTTTCTTTAAAAACCAGGCAAAAGCTCAATTACTGTTCTTCATTTTATGCATTTGTTCCTGATATTCTTCCTTTAGGGACTGTCTTCTTCACTCCCCACTTTCTAATTCTAGTTCTCACTCCTTTCATATTGTATTCTCTGGTTACTACAGCATGCTCTACAATAGGATTGCTCTACAACACTATATCAATTTTTGTTTGGATAATTAATTTAGGCCTTGAATTTTCATACAATCCAGCATGTAGTGGTTATTCAATAGATATTGATTGAATTAATTGAATTATTTCAGAATGCGTGGACTTCTGCAAGATGGGTACAATTTTAATACTGTTTTCACATCCCTCATTATATTCCTAATTGCCAATTCCAAAGCTGACTTTTCAGTTCTCTGCAGTGAACTTTTACTTCTCTGCAGTGTTTGACGATTTTAAACAACCCTGTGATCTTAGTACTGTTTGTCTCCTAGATCTGACCATATCACTTTCTAGCTATTTTGTTCATTTTTTTTTTCTGAAAATTTCTTAGAATGGGGTATTTTAAAATTAAAAAAAAAATTTTTTTGCCTTGTTCTGTTTTCTTTCTCTATTTTTTCCCCCTGGACAATCTTACCTGCTTCTATTACTTAAATTATAAGCTATTTATTCCTTGACAAGAATAATAACAAATAATTGTTATTAAATGTTTCACTGTTCTAGGAAATTAATTCACATTCTTTCATTTATTTTCATCAGACCCAATGGTATAGTTTCTCTTACTGTTTCCATTATCACAAGTATGGAAAATAAGAGGTTATGTTACATGCTTATAATCACGAAGCTAATTGTGTTGGAGTTAATTACAAACATAAGTGGTCAGATTAGATTCTGAGCTACTAAATAGTACTCTATATTATTCTCTATGTTAGATGATATCTTTCTAATTCTTAGATTTCTCCTGATTCATACTCTATTATGAATGTCTATATGAAATGCTTTACAGACACATGTAACCATAGTGTTCAAAAGTGAACATTTCTTAAAACGTCATTATGTTCCCTGCACATTTTATGTAAGCATCATTCATTCTATTGTCCAAGTTAGAAACCTCACAAGTATCTTTATTAAGCTTTCTTATCCTCTACAGTAAGTAAATGGTCTTTAAGTACTCTCAGTTCTGCTTTGGAAGTATTCTTGACATAACTTCTTATCCCTAATCCAAATCCTCATTGTTTCTTTCTTAACTAGACTATAATAGTAGTTTTATCTTCAAATTCAACCTTAATTACACTGGAAGAGTTATTTTTGTAGAAATATAGATTTAAATTTATTTTTTATTTAAACCCTTCATTGCTTCCCCTTATTTACACAATAAACTCCAACTTTTTAATGAAAATATTCAAAGCTTGGATTTCTCTTTTAGACTTGTTTCTTGTAACTTTTCCCCTCACTCCACTTCTAAGAACCTTATATTCTAGACCCCAAAGAGTTCTAACACTTTGATGAGTATGTCATGCTCTCTTGTTCCTCTGGGCCTTTGCTCATGTTGTCTCTCTGACTGAAATATTATTTCCTCCTTTTCAGTTCAGTAGAATGCACTTATCCTCAAGGCATAGTTCAAATTATATCTTCTCTCCGAGGCCTTTCTGCTACCAACTCTGACTCCTACATCTTGAACAGAATCCATTACTTCTTCCTTAGGGCTCCAAAGTCTCTTTGTACTCATCCTTACTATAGAACTTATTACAATATATTTCAGTTGTTTTTTTTGTGCTTTGAGGCATGGCTGCATTCTCCCTTGACATTTAAAAAGGTTTGCCATAATCAGTTTTCTGTTTTAATCCTGAATATGAATACAAAAATGTCAATATAAGGTAAGGGACAAAAATGTTTTTTATATATTGCATAGAACAATGTATATGTTTTTCTTTGTATTTTTTTCTTATGTTTATTAAGTTTGGCACATTTGAGAATATTATTATAATGGTAACAGAACAAAATTAGAATTAAAGTCATATAAACATCTATCTAACTTTATATGTGCTTCTAAATGTTTGTATTTGGCCACATTAATGATTACTGAGACATAAGTTTTAGTTCTTTAAGGTTTCCAACCCAATTTATACATATAAAAATAGTTTTATCATTTCCACAGAGCCTATGACATGGCTAATTCTATATTCATTTTCCTTTGTAACTTTTCTTTGAGTTGTATGTGTCAGTTCGATTAATAATTGTCATGAGAGTTTCTTTGCTTTAGATTTAAAATTTATTTACTGACTATTGTTAAGGGCTTTTACTAAGTCCGATCATTTGAGGAAGTTTGAATAGTTTAAGGAATAAGAGCTTTGAAATAAGATAGACCTGAGATATAATTTCAGCTCTACTATTTATTAGTTTTAATAAGACACATTAACTCCTCTGAATCTCAGTTTTGTCTTTTGTAATATAGAATAAGAGAATGACTCTGGAAATCTGTTTTGAGTATTAAAAATGGTGTATAAAATTCCTAACCCAAGGTAGTAGACACTCTAATTGGTAACTGCCATTATTGTTACTCATATTACTATAGTGAATAAATTGTTCCTGTAGTGTTTCTAAAATTTTTTTCATTATTTGCAATGTCATCATGACTTCTCCATAGTCATGGTTTAGGAGATGATTGTCTTTAGCATTTGATTCAATTATGCTTGATGTATCAGAATGTGAGTAGAAATCTCTGCCACACTTGATTTATGCATTTTCTCTTTGAACCATGAGAGCAGCCTTACTAGCAGACTTTTTGGAGTTTGAGTCATCTCCCTTTTCTGATTATCAGTTGATGAGAGTAAATCTTGGAATGAAAACACCTAATTTATTTTCTAAATATTTATAGAATTCAGTGGCTATTGCTTATTTCTATTCCTCTACATTTTTCTTTTTGCTTTAAAGCAAGCTTCAGAACATCCTTATAACAAGTATGTAAAACATTTTTACACATTACTTCATTTTGTCTTCATTGCATGCTTTTAGAAAAGCTGTATGAAGTGGCTGTTCTTTATAAAATTTGAATGCCTGTAAAGAGAATGTGCTTATGGTTTTTAATGTTTGAATTAGTTACCTAATAATACAAAAGTAGATGTAACTATATATGATAGCATACTAGAACAAAAGGAAACGGTTAAGGCTCACATTTAATTGTTAAAGTTACATATAAAGAAGTGAAAAATAGGACTAGAGGGAACCATTTGAGATGAGATTAGCATTGGAGCAAAGAATCACCGCCGGGGAAGCATATAGGATGCAGTGGTGAGAATAATCTGGTAGGTTTACTCATATTTGGATTATTGTTTCCATATGTGCATCTATCTATTCCAACCATCCTACTTATATTTTAGAAGCTTGGAGGTTGAGTGGCACTTCAGAGAGCCATGGCATTTTCACCGTGTTTTTTAATTATACGTAGCAATAACTCAAGAAATATTAACCAAGCAAATATCACATAGTGGCGAAGGTAGGAAAAAAAATATACAGCAAGACAGGATGGTAAAAATTTCCTAGTCAAACTTGATGCAATTTATAATAGGGTAATCAGAGAGGATTTAATAATACGGTGACTTTGAAGAAAGGTCTGAGAAATTAAAAAGAAATCTATGTGGGTATTGGGGAAAACTTAAGTAGAGAGCGAGCATGTGCAAAGGTCCTGAGGTGGTACTTTCAAGGAAAATCAGGAAAACAGCATCAGGGGGAGAGTAGTAGGAGATGAACAGGCCAGATCACTAGGTATTTGTAGAAATTAAAATTATTAGATTTTACTCTGTATGATCCAGAAAACATGAGAGGAATTTGAGCAGAGGAATTTCATTTCGGCTGCTGTGTTGAAGATATATTGTAGGAGAGGCAAGGACAGGAGGAGGGAGACTAAACAGATAGAAAGTTATTGCAGTAAATCAACTGAGAAGTGATAACGGGTTACTACTGTTGTTGGGGGTGGTGAAAAGAGGTAGTCACATACTGAGTATATTTGATGATGCAAAAGAGAGAAGGTATAGGACAGAAACTTTTCGGAAACAGTGTACAAGTGGAAGGTTAGCTCACCTATGAGCAAAGACAATTGACCTCTGGGTAGAAATGCAGGTGAGTTGGTGAATAAAATACTGGGAGCTTGTGAAAGTTCTTTCTAACCACTTCTAATTATTTCAAATAGAAATGAAAAAAGATACATTTGCTGAAAGAAAAAGGGGATGGAGATTTTAAAGAATAAAAGAGCGAGAAAGAGTTGTGAAATAGACTGGGAGTGTAGAGGGTGAATGGATTTTGGAAACTACCAGTAATGAAGAACTACTTGAGGTTACTAGCTTTGATTTTCAAATCAGACCTTTTTTTTTTTTTTTTGCATAGTTGTGTGTCTTTTTCTATTCGTATTTTTTTTGAGTGGATGAGGTACAAAATATGAATTGCAATGGATTTCACTACGGTTAGAATTTTATCCTGCAATTAGAATGAGTGGGTGTACAACAAAGTGAGCATGAGAAAGGAGGGTTCATTCAGGGAGTGATTATAGTGATGGGCCATGCAAGCTACACTGGTGAGGAGGGAGTCGAGGACATGATCATTTGAAGAGTAGTGAAAAGACATCTTGGTGTAACTAAAGCATTTTAGTATTAGGGTACCAGAGAACATGAGTTTTGGAGAGAAAAGGTAGTGGTTAGAGAGTGAGATGATGGAAATTGAGATTCTATCTATCATCTGTCAGCATATATAATCCTCACTTAATCCTTACAACTCACATAATCCTTACAACTCACATAATATAGGCATTATTATTGGTCATTATTTTATAGATGTGTAGTTATTTGTAATGACTGGGTCAAGCATATGATTGAGGGAATGAGAAGAAGAGGTTAAACTGGGATGTAATATCATTGAAACAGAGATTTAGGTACTAACTGGGGGATATTGAAATCACTGAAAATAATTTAAAAAAAAAACTAAAATGAGAAATGAGATTTGCTTAGATATCTGTAGTAAGTGCAACTAGAATGAGTTGAGAACAGTATGCTCTGGCCAGATGAGATTTAAAGATGTTCTTAATCTCTCCCTTATCACCAAACCATTTTATCCTGAAAAAAAAACATAGTATTTTGCTGTCTTTATAAATTATTTTCTACTCCATTTCTCCCCATTCCCATAGAAGAGGGCTTTTAAGATGCTAATGATTTTACTTTTAGCTCCTCTTCTATTTCAAAATGAGGCTGTCCCTTGAGGCTGCCACACAAATAACGTGGAAATTATTGCCACTGTAATTTTACTTTAATACTACTTTTACTCCCTTTCCTTGTATCCATTGAAGAAATATTAGGATATTAATAGTTATTATTCAAAAATTATAAACAGAGAGATAAAACCGGGTTATACGATCAAATTTCTGGAAACATTGGTTAAAATAAATATTGACTTCTCAGTGCCTTTAATAAGTTGATGGGCTTTGTGACTCTCTGAGAGAGAGCTATAATAAGCTTTGTTTTTCCAACACTTCATTGGGAGGAATCAGTGTTCTCAAAACTAATTTTGGTGTATTCTGAACTGAAGCTATATAAACTTCATTTACTCTGTGTCTTAGTTTATGAATAAATGCATAATCATAATATCCAACATTTAGTAGCACATTTGGGGGGAAGGCAGACACCTTTCTTTCTTTCATTCTTTTGTTCTTTTGTTGTTTTTGTTCTTTTCTTTCTTTCATCTGTCTATCTGTCATCCATCTAGCTAGCTAGCTATCTGTCATCTATCTATCTATCATCTATCTATTTATCTATCTATCATCTATCATCTATCATCTGTCAGCCTATTTAATCTTCATTTAATCCTTACAACTCACATAATATTATAGGTATTATCATTGGTCATTATTTTATAGATAAATGAACTGAGGCACAGGGAAATCAAGTAACTTAACCATGCTCACACAGCCAATAGGTGGTAGGACCAGGATTCCAATTCTGACATCTTAACTCCAGAGTCTGTAGCTGTTGATGAGTGAGGAAGAAAATGATGACCAGAAAACCAGAGACACAGAAAGCGACTGCCAAGCATTTCTTAAGATATTATAAAACAACCATTAAAGAACTGGTATGATAGAAACTTTTGTTTAGGCTGATAAAATATAAACAGGCCACTTGATAATCTCTGCCTAATATATTTTGATAAGCAGGGCTAAAAGCTCAAAGACCTGATTGAAAAAGATTTCTGTAATGGTTCTATCCCATCTGTGTGGAAATAGCTTAGAAATAGTAGTAACCATGCAGAGCAGTGAGTAGATTTTATTTATTTTTTAATGTTAAATTTCATGGAGATTACACACCCTACACAGTTGGATGTGAACCTACTGTGTGTGTGTGCTTGTACATATGTGTGTGTGTTTATTTTGTTGTGTTTTTAATACCTTGTTAGCTAACTGTATATTCTCATGTTGGCTGGGTTTGCAAAACATCTCTAATCTTTAGAGAGCTCATCTATTTTATTTAATTATAATTGGTCATAGACAAGCAAAGATGTCTTGTTTAGAACAGGCCTCACAGTAAATCTAAACTGTAGCCCTTAAGCTGAAGTTCATAGACTCTTTCACAAACATTCTCAAACTGTTGTTTGTATATAAACAATTTTGCTAATTTGTTTGCTTACATGGACATTTTTCTATGGTTCTATCCCATCTGTCTGTATAACAGACTCTTTACTCCTTGGTCCTCCTGAGATAGTAAACTTGTTTCTTTCCGAAAGGGGGTGTGTGTGTGTGTACGCACACGTGTGTGTAATACACCTCATGGCCACTTAAGATTTCGATATACCATATACCATTATGGATGAAAGCAGACATTTTGATGGAGTGTCCCCTTGTCTTCTAACACATTCTGCTGTCTCTAGTTTATCCTGGATGGTGTCATTTGAGGGAGTTTCAAATGGACTTTGATATTTGAATTACAGGCCTTACCATTTTTGTCCAACTGGTTTAAATAGTATTTGGAGATGAATTGATGGCAGTGAGAATCTATCTGCTAACCAATGTCTTACTTGGATCTTAAGCATAAACTTTCTTATTTTATTGGTAGTTAAATGGGGGAGAAGAGCTGACACTAAAAGTGATCTGAGGAAGCTGATGTCCCACTTTTTACTGGAAAAACCTTCTAAAGAAATATATACATTTTATGTTTTTCAATAATTTTTTGGCTTCAAATTATGAGACAAATGACTGGAACTTGTGTTTAACATTAGGTTTCCTTTGAGCAGCCATTGGTACCAATTACACATCTATTCTGCATACCAATGATATTTTCTTTTTTTGCTCAAGTTTTCCTTTGGAAAATGCATTTACTATTGATGAAATGCTATTATCAGAGTCTTTTTTCTTTTTTTTGTTATTTTGATGATAATTTCAGTACTTTTTTAGTATGGAAAAAATAATGCTAAAATTACTAAATAACTACTCTTTTCAGATGTGTTAATACCTGTCTATTTGGCAACTAATTTTAAAAGCATGCTGACTAAAGTATCAAAGATCTCAAAGTCTTAGTTAAAAACATATTTCTCACTTTTTTCTGAAGTCATTTTTTTAAACGAAAAATAAACTGCATTTATTTTACTGGTTTTATAATTATAAGGGTAAAACAATTCTACTGCTAAAGCTTTTTAACAGAATTATTATACAAGGGTTAAATACAAGTATTGACAACATTTGTACCTGTTTCATGCTAGAATGTACTAAAAATTTTATTTACCGAGATTTTTCAGTGCTTATCAGTGCAACATCAGTAAGATTTATTTAGCTTTCTTCAAAGAAGCTTCATAAACTTTATCTATTTGCATATTCTATTTTCTTCTTTCTGCATCTGACCTATTACTGACTTCTTTGTAAGTGTCCTATGCTACATCTAGTATAGAAATTTAGGACACTTTATCCAATTTGCATATTACTTGTATAAGCAGTTCTCTTCTTATTTATTATACATTCTTGAAAAAGATGTTTTTATTGGTATATATTTAATGTTACTATTTATTTAGTTTTTATTGTTCCAAAGGTTTTGTGTATTATCACTCAAACGTTATTTAATTATTTTAAAATATTGATGAAATTTAAATCTTATAAAGGGCTCTTCATTTTATTTAGAAATGCTCTATTTTGGAGATGTTAATGTATGTAGATTTATCTTATATATGGACAGAGATTGGAGAATGTTTGAAAATATACATTCATATATGTTACATAGTCTACAATTTCAGAGTAGAATTAGTATAAAAGAATGACAATTTCTCATTTGTCCTAAGTGAACAATAAAACTGCACACTAAGCACAATCAATTGGCTAATAACACTGCATGAATAGAGAGTGAATTATAGGAAAAATTTAAACCAACTGAAGGAACAAGTAACAGCAGGACCTATTTAATATTATACAGCTCAGTGTCTTACCCTGTGTTCATGGACCCCTAGGAGTGTGTGGATAGAAGCATATTTCAATATAAATGGTTTCCTTTCTAATCATATATATTCTGAAATACTTTAAAAAACATTATTAAGAGAAACATTTCACTAGACTCCCAAAGGAGTCTATGGTTCACAGGAAGTGAAAAATCCTGAGTGCGTATAATGAAAATTGCTAATATTTTATCATTGTTTACAATGTACTACCCACTATTATAAGGATTTTACTTATCTTCATTTATGAAATTCTCCCAACAATCTTGGGAGGGATATGCCATTATTAGACTTCATTTTATAGATGAGGTAACTGGGTCACAAAGAGGTTCAATAACTTTCTGAGAGTCACACAGTCATAACTGGAATTCTGGCTACAGACTTTGTGTTAATACTTTTCTGTTTCTAGATATAATAGCAGCTTTTAAGATACAATAAAGTATTATAATAGAGTTTAAAAGAGAACATTTATTATAGGTATTTGTTATTTGTATCTATATGCTTTATTTAGATACAAACTTTTAAAATAACATGGTTTATTTATATTTGTACAGCTATGTACTGTAATTCACATTTTTTAACTTATAAAAATTTCTACTTCAAAATATGAATTGGTTATAACTCTTACATTTTCAGTGAACCATAGTATGGGAAGAAGCACCCAAACAAATATCAATTATACATAAACGCATTGTTTGTTAGCATGATACAACAGGTCCTTAACTGATTATCTTCTAGCGGTCCTCATGAATTTGTTTGCAATACTTTCACTTAATCCCTAACGTGACTAACATCATAGTCTGCAAACTGTTGCAAGTTTTTATGGCTCTTTTAGTTAATGAGGTATCATGGGTTTACTGAATGAATGCATCAATAAAACAAGTTCTATATTTTGGCAGAGAAATGATTCACCTACCTTAACTGCTGAATTTAGGGAATAAGTTTTAAATCACATTACTTCTAACCATGAGAGAAATCTAGTGCTTGCTGACATGATATATGTTTTATGTATAACACCGGTGGATACATTCATCTTTTGAAAAATCTATTTTGCTAAAAGAATGGCAAACACTTGTATGTCTGCTATATTAGATTTAAAAGGAATAAAACAATGGATTACAATTGTTTCTTTTTTTTTCTTTCTTTCTCCCCTCCTCCATCCCCCCCGCCCCCGCCGATTTAATTCAGTGTCGCTGTCATGGCTATCAACCAGCCATGCTACTATTGCAGTTTTACTACATGGAGTAGTTCTTGATTTATTAGCTTTCAGACTCAAGCTTTGCTGTGTTGTTACATTCTTTGGCTTACACAGCACCTGCGTAGACCTCAGGTGATAGTTTTATTTATTATTTATGCAACTTTCAGGGACAAATAGGAGACAAACTGGTTCAGAGGTCATCACCAAGATTTAAAGTCCCCTAGGTAATATTCTTTCTGATTTCCACAGAAACAGGGGCAGCCCAATCAGCTAAAATGTAGTGTAAAATGCCATCACCTTTGAAAAGTGAGTAACCTAAATGAAAGAAAATTTGTTTAAGATATAGCTTTCCTGTTTATTTTAACACGTCATTTTACATGTTGCTATATCTTTTGTAGAATTGGTGGGCGCGTGGAAGCTACTGTGTCATCAATCTCCAGAAAGAATACCCTGAAAAAAAGAGGTTTCGCCAAGTTGAATTTGACCATTTGTTATCATTAGAGAACTGTTTGTGAAAAACAGAATTTTTTTCTTAGTTGACAGTGCAGAAATATCAAAGACTTAAATAATCGAGACTCAGGAAAGAATTTTGGACTCAGTCCTCAAAGCTTCTCTTGTAACTTGGCCATGTATTTATATATACCTCAACCATTCTTGGAGTGTCTGGAGTCAGAGTGACATACAATTTGCGTAGAAAGCAGCTCTAGAGGCAATTGATCACAATTCTTTCATTTTTAGAGATGAGAAAATTGAGGAAATGACTATGAAACAGTGAATTACATCAAACTTATGAAGAAATCAAGAGTTTAATAAAGCTAAAAATCCCGTTAAGTAATTTGCACATTTACAGATTTGGTTCCTTAATGTATGCACAAATGTCAGTAGTGACATTTAGAGAATCTCTATCTGTGCAAATATTTAATTTTTCTTTTTTTATCTCAACCAGTATTTATTTGAATAATGTCCTTGTTTTTTTCACAGAACAGTTATTCTTCTGAAATCTTCATCTGTATAACTTGGACAGCCATAAACCTGGTTACTTTAGTTAAAAATGGAGGGTTCTTTCATTTCCTACTCTTTGTCTCCCTGGGTCTAATTGCAAGCATGTATTGCTAGTTTTCTCCCTATTGCTGGTGTCACCACTCAGGTGTAAGCTGTTTCCTCTAACCTGGGCCATTGCAGTCCTACCTGGCCTCCCTGATTTTAACATGGCCTCTATAGAGCCCATTCTATTTAAAAATGCAAATTACATTATGTCATTTCTGTGTTTTTTAAATCTTCTTCTGTGCCATTTTATATCTTCTTATTCCAGTTATGGGTAATTTCAAACTCTTCCCGTGGCCTCCAAGAGCCTCCATGATCTGATCCCTACCGACATCATATTCCACCACTCCCCCACCTTACTTCAAGAGTGATTTATATTTGCACAATAAAGAGTCTCCATTTTTTTGATGTTCAAATACAGATAGTTTTTAAGTCTCTCCTCTTCTTTCCCTTTGGCCCTGCATCTGAGCCAGCTAATTAATGTTGGGGTAATACCCTATTTAGTGCCAGTGAGAGGTTCAAAACACTGCTCAGATGTGGGAATCCTCAATCCCTCCTACCCCAAACCACCACAAAAATCTCAGCAGTCTCCTTTGCATTTTCTATTTTCATTTTTGTGCCTGCACTGTACACAGAAAGCCTCATTTTTTGAATAATAAACCCTTTCAGTTAAGTATGCAGCGCCATTAATTTCAACATAGGAACCAAATTTTGAGTGTGGAGGATATTCATCCTGGTTCTGTGGAGTGGTAAAATAATGTGTTTTCTTAGTTTGGGAAGATAATTGTTTTGGGAAATACACTCTAAAAACCAACAGTAATGTGTATAGAGAAATAAAATTCTTCATTTCATGTCTTCAGGAAAATCTAATAACCAGAAGGTGGTTAAAATTCAGTTAATTATTTTGTTTAAATGTAACGTATATTCTTAATTGTTGAAAAACAAGTCAGTATAACACTACATAAATCTATTTATAATTCTATAATGATATCAACCAATGAAACCCTTATTTAGTATTTAATTCTTTTTTTATGGACAAAGATCAAAATGATTTTGACTTCTTAAGCACTCTAACATGACATTTATCACTTTTCTGTCACTATCTTGCAATCTCTCTCCTTTTTTTTTTACCTTCTCTCCTCTGAATAACAATTGGCATAAATATAGGTCCTGCCATTTTACAGATAAGAAAATTCAGACACTGCTATTATTGCTTGAATTGTAGTTATTTAACAGATACATAATCTGAATTTGTGATTCTATAACTGTTATAGAATTTGTATGAATTTACACAGTGCAAAATAACAATTTAAAAGTCTAACAGAAACAGTACTCTGAATCTTCAAACAAACTTCATATGAAAAATAGTGTCAGAATGCTGGTAGAGACTGATACAATTTAAATAAATAACGGTGTTAGTGAGATTGTTATTAGAAAATAATGAAGATTTATAAAGCTGGGAAAATCTTGAAGTTTGATTATTTTAGCATCAGTGTGAAAAGGAAGTGTCTAGCACTCAATTATGAGCAGGAAAATCCTTATTATTTTCCTTTCATAGGTTGAGAATCATGCTGATACCATGTGATGTGACAGTATCATGTTGTCCTTTAGACTTACAATTAATCTGATTCAGATAGAATATTTGCATAAAAAGATAATTTCCCTAGTCTGATGTAAAAGGACATTTGCAAGCTTAATTTGAAGTATATCTTTGTAAGAGGTGAGGATATTTCGATTTTTAAATTCCTAAGTGATAACCTTTGTGTCAAGTTGTGACTTTTGAATCTGGGAAAGGGATCATGATAAAAACCAGCATAGATAGGCTAACTAGATTAGAAGCCTTAGAAATAAGAATAAGATGATTTTCGTAGTGGGGAGAGGTAAGGAAGAGAATATATGCGTAATTGGATATTTTACAACAATGATCTTCAAGGAGAGAAAGTGGAATGTTTTGCTAAATGTCTTTTGAATTTTCTTGACATGTTACCTCCTTGAAATCACCTCGAGGCTAATTCTTCTTTGTTGGACTGAACACACCATAGACTAATCTCTAATAGAGGGTATCCTGTATGTAAAGATTAGAGTGTTAGACTACCTGGGTTCAAATCCTGTCTTTACCACTAGCTGGGGGAACAGAGGCAAGTTATTTTTTGTTTCTGTTTTCTTTTCTGCAAATAAGATAACAATGCTGCATATTTCCTGGATTGAATAGAAGTTTTACTGAGTTTACACATACATGTAAAACACTTAACATATAGCGTATAGCAATCTCTTGATAAGTATCAGTTTAACAGTTTTTTAAAATAGTAGTAGTTGATGTATTATTGGACTAGTGTATGTTTCCCCTTGATTTTCTTCAATAAAACCATAATCATTACAAGGTGCTTTCTAGAAAATTATACCTGCAGATACTATCAAGTATTCTGTGTGTAATGAATGGTATTTTCACTGCTGGTAATATTCAACATAAATATTTATTTTTCCAGCATAGTTTATTTATTAAAGAAACTGCATCAGTTTGTCATGAAGAGTTTTCTGTAGTCTGGATTTTGTTGATAGCATTCTGTGAGATTCCTCTGTCTTTAATCTTTCCTGTAAAATGGTAGCTGACTCTGAAGAATTGGTTAAATTTGTTTGATTTTTTTTTTTTTCTGGCAAGACCACTTTATAGTTTGTTATATCAAGAGGCATATGATATTTCTTTTTCTTTTTTTTAACATCGGCAGCCATTACTACCTAGTGCTTAAGTACGTTTGCAGTTGGCAAAGGGTGATATTCTGATTCTATTCTTCCTTTTTCATTAGTTGGAATACTTCTGTAATGAGAAACTTCTTGTCATCTACGATTTGGTTACAGAGAGGTACACTTTGTATAGGAAACACAGAATAACTACTCGTTTTTCTCTTTATTTACCAGTTTTCAAAATATTTAATTGGGTCCTTATTCTCTGCTAACGGTGATCATTTAGGGTTTTTTTTTTTTTTTTAAATATTAACCCATGGATTTAAACAATTCCATGTATTTCAATGCATTGTAATTATTATCCTTTTTATGACCAAATTGTGTCATTTTTGGCTAAAGAGGTGCTCTTAGACAGGCTCCTGAATCTTTTTGACATCCTTGGTAGACTTTTATAGCTTCTTTGCTACGTTTGATGATAAGATGTTCTAGGCTCATATTGAACATTTTCTGCCCAGACCTGGAATCACTCATTTTTACAAGAAGCCCTGGTTTCTATTAGAGAAAAATGGTATTTCAAGAGCATAATCTGGATGTAAGTTAAGGATAAGGATGCTCATTCATTATTTCTAGGTTTTCAGTGGATGGAGCAAGGAAATTATATACATGCAGGGGTGGGGGGAGAGGTAGAGAGAGAGAAAAAGGGGAAAAGAATGGATTAAATAGTGTGAGTTCATATTGATACTTGTAATTCAAATTTAGGAATACTAGATTTTTACTTAACCTCATCTAACATCTGTATGTTCTTTTTTCTAAACTAATCCTCATTCTCAAGAACACAAGAGATGCTTTGTGCAACATTATATCCATAATAGTCTGTTAACAATACAAATATTACAATTATTAATAAAATTACCAGAAAAATTTTAAAATATTTTGCGTATCAGTTTCTAGTTGTACTGAATCTACATTGTAAGATCATATGCCATTATATATTATGTCCTGTCCCTTTCAACACATACTTTATAAGTAAATATTTATTGCTTTCAAGTCATTATATTGCTCTTTTCAGATCATTTTGTTGTCTAATACCTGTTCTCTAGTACATTCCTTAGGAAGATCAACACAAATATTTATTGATCACATTATGTTTCTGCCTATTACCAAGCATTTAAAAATAATCAAGAACATAAATTTATCTAAGAGAATATCCTAAGGTTACTACCTAAGAAACACCAATGTAACATATTGGTCATGATACTGTTTGGTGACACTGGGTCCTGGTATGAAGATAGGAGTTATGTGCACTAACTAGCCTATGCGAAGGCTTTCTCATAAATCCAAATGTTCTTTGTAAAGTAATGATTCCAGCAGCCATGTTCCTCAGCTACTTTATGTTCCCTAGATATTTCATGTTTTTCTGTGTTCACTTCCTATTAATTTTTTTTTCCTGGATTGACATTTGTCTGGAGCAATGGAGAACCTTGGAGAATGCTTTCCTCTCCTTCGTACCAGATGTGATGCCGAATTAGAACCAGATTATGTTAGCTAGAACCAGGTTACCTCCAGTGGGTTTGTAGACAATCTAGTTCACATTACAAGACTGCTGTGATGTTCATTTACTCAAAAAAAGTCAACCAAGCCACATAGACATCATGCTTAATACTGAAAGGGTTATGAAGGCAACGTCTTCAAAACCAATAAACTGAAATACACTCAGTTCTTCCTAGGGAAAAGTTGGTCTTAAAAAACTTAACTTTTCTATATTGTAGTTGTCAAGAGAATGGATAACAGCTAGATAACCAAACTACTTTGGGTGAACTTAAGAGAGATGAGCTTGTGCAGGGCACCTAGATAAAATTCTTCAAGGGCATACAAAAAAATGTATACTCCTGTTGCTTTGCTTTAGGAAACTCACACCAATAACATTACAAAACTGGAAAACAGTTTTTCTGTGACTAGTGGAGCTTGTATAGGGGTAGACTCAATTTGCAGGTCTGTAATTTGTTCTCAGGGAGTTGAAAAGACAGATTGGATAGTAGTGTAATGGTCTTCTAGAAGAAATAAAGGAGGGTAATATAAAGCCAGTCCTTGTGGACAAACACTGTAGAGTGATATGTATCATGGATTACTTTGCTGGGTGGATTACAGCATCAAGGGCATAATCTTTAGGCAGGAGTAACTGCTCCTCCTGATCATCACATTATTCATCCATATATCCATACAGAGAAGCCAGATCACATCTGTTTTATGAAACGGATAACTAGACCTACTATTGCATTGACAGGGAAATTGGAAACGCTGTATAAAACCACAATTGTCTAAGTATCTAAAACTTATTTCATCAATTCAAATGTAAACAGAAAATATAAAAAGATAACATAAAAACAAATGGTTTAGGAATGTGTTTTACTGCTGTGGTGATCTACACAAATTTCCAGAAAATGGTGGAGCACAAAACATCAACAGTAATTAAATGCCTAAATGGTAATACAAAGCAGGTATGCAGTTTAGTACTCTGGGACTATCATTGTTGCAACAACGACATAATCAGATCTTCCAGTTAGGGCTGTTATTGTGGAGGAGAGTCAGTTGGCAGGCCTGTTAGACACCACTTTCCTTTTGCATAGACATCTCATTATTTATTATCCCTTCAGTCCTTTTAATTGCTCTGAGCAAAGATTCCTTTTTCCATTTAGCAATGGGGACTGAACCCATCAATACCCAATTTAAGCAAGACACTCATAAAGACAGCAGTGAAATTACTGCTCTGCTGCTTTTCTAAATATCAAGATAGTTTGGCTTCTAAAACTAAGCCTTTTACTTGATTGCTGAATAACTCCTCTGATACACAGTGTTTCTAATTAGCTAAATCAAAATCTGGAAAAACACATTTTGCGTTGTTTTAATGTATTTGTTAAACTGTCATTCATTCTTCATTTGTATATAGCACACAGATAATTTGGGTTCATTTTTTTCATTGATAGTTGTAAAAATATAAACAATTATATTAATTGTTATTTTATGCAAAATAAACGGCAATTGTTTAAATTGCTAAAAATTAAATTACATACCAAAAAAGAATAGATTTTTTTTAACTCATAAATGTTTGTTAGCTTTTCAAAGTAAGATCTAAATAATAAATTTAATTAAAATAATAATGTATTTTCAATTTGGTAACTATAAATTTTACTTGATAGTATATAAAATTAAACCCTGCATATTTTAATTTATTCATGTTATAATTCATAATGTATTAACCTATACTAAAACCATTATTCTTGAAAAACAGTAGAGAATAAAATATAATTTTCCAAAATGTTTTATACATTTCATTTTATGTGAGATACAGTCTTGAATTTTATTCAAATCAATTATAACAATCAATATTATATATCGAACTATTTATACTGGTGGTTCTCAAAAGCTTTATAAGCCACATTCTTAAAGTAACCTTAACTAAAATGAGATTATGCAGTAGAAATATTAAAAATTTAATCATAGAGTTTAAATATTCCTAGGTTATTACAGTTGATAAAATTCCCAATGAGTTTATTCTCTCCTCTAATTTTCATTTCAGGATGGAGGAAAGAAGAATATAATGGTGTGAAAGAAAATATAGTTTCTCACAAATTTACAATGGATTCTATGTATGAAAAAAGATGCATTGAATGTCTGCTTATGTGAATTTGAGGAAAATTAGTGGAAGGGACAATAATAGGAGCAAGATCACATAGTGAAAGAAACCTCTAGACCTGAGAAAATGGGTAAAGGTTGACAACCAGGGAGTCATACCTCTATTTATGGAAATCATACTACTGAAAATCTTGAGAGAGTTTACGTTGTTCCAATAGTTAAAATAAATCTGAAATAGAGGAACAGCTTAAGGAAGCTGACTCTTACCAGTCTACACATAAAAGGCTTAAATATAGTTATTTGAAGTTCCACTGGATGTTTTTACATTATGCCCAGAAGTTTAGCTACACCTAATTTTCAATGATTTTTTTTTACCAGTTCTGCTTGTTTGATTTGTACCTGATCAATTCAGCTAATTAATATTGAAACATCGATTAATAATATGAATTTGGCATATTAACAGTGATACCAGTCACCTTTTATTGTGTTTTGCCTGTTTCCGTCTCTGTGCTACGGGATTTATTAGTCAGATGTCACATAATCACAACAAACCTGAGATAGGTAGTTTTATCACCATTTTAAAGAGAGAATTTAGTGACTTGACCAAGGACTGCCAGTAAGGAGTAAACAAGGGTATTAAACCCTAGATAAATGAATCTGGAGTTCAAGGTTTTTTGTTGTTTTTTTTTAAACTGCTTGGTAGAGGACCTCATTCCAGGCCTTACTAAAGTGAGAAGATGGAAGAGTGTTAGGACTGTTTTGTGAGTAGCTATCTGTGGGAGTAAGAATGTAAAGACAGGTCATGCAGTAGACAAAGAAGAGCCATACTGGTCATGGTGAATTCTTTCCCGTTACCATTTCTACTCTAGGGGGTTATCTCTTGAATGTTGAGGACAGCCAGGGGTGGGGTCAGATATAAACAGAGCAAAGGTATAGTATCCAATCATGGAGTTTTGGATGAGGCTGAATTTTCATAATAAAAGATTATTTCTTGTATGTTGAGAACCAAAGTTTCAAACAAAATTACTGCTTCAGATGAACTGGCCATTCGAGAGAAACTAGCCACTGAAGACCCATTGGTCAGCCCATATCTAAACAACACTCTTGAAATACTGACTGCCTAGAGAGAGTGATAAGCTCAAATCCATACATACTGACTGACTATTCGAACACACTCAGCAGCTTAGATTTACCACCAGAATAAATAAATAGGTTATCCTATATACACAGTGGCCAACCAGAGGAAGAATTTATTAATTACCATGAGATTTTTCTATACACCCCAAATTACACACACAAATTACTATGTGCACGTATGCATGTGCGTGTGTGTGCATACTGCAGGGGAGGGAAATTGAACTGATTCCTTCCAGATTTCAGTTTGCCATTTTCTATCATCTACCCTTACTAAACACATATAAAAAATTCAGGAGAGAATTTTCACTTGATAGTCAATGCATCAGTTAATGCATGAGTCTATTTATAAATATTAACATTGACAGGTGACAGGTAATGACTTTATGTAAGAATTGTAAGCATGTTTAGTAGTTATTTGTTGAATTTAAAAGTAAATTACCCTACTATTCCTACAATGTAAACTTTTTAAGCATATCATTTTAAAAAATTTTTTCGGTGCATAAATGTGGCAGAAACTGAATTTCTTTCCAAATATATCACAATGAGACTTAGAATCTATTTATAGACAATGAAACTTATAATAACAGAAAACTAAGTGTTCCTTCTAGAGTTTACATATGGATTTATTAAATGTTGCATCTGCAAAAGATAAGTTGGTCAACTGTGATTACAATAAAATTGATAAATCAAAAAGAAGAAAAAAAGGGAGGATAGGACAGAGGGGTAGAGTGACAAAGTGAAAAGGGAAAGGGAGGGGAAAGGTGGAAGAGGGAATATATTTTATAAAATTTAAGATCTGCTTAGATTCTCCATGTTTTGAGTAAATAGTTTATGCTTATTTTCATGGAATACTAGAGAACATTATAATTAATATTGTCTGGAAGTTTTAGACTTACTTTGCCATTTGAAACTTCATATATTTGCAATTTGTGTCTATGTCACTACCTTTCAACTTGGCTGGAGACTATTTTGAACTGTAGTAAGCCTAAAGTTATACCATTGTTTTATCTGTAGACCACTAGATCTCTCTCTCTCAGTTCACTAATATATCAATGAAGCAAGAGAATTAAATGGGCAAAAAAGCAATATTCCAAATACTTTACCATTTGAAGATAGCCGAAAAATACAAAATATTTGCTTTTGTAAATCTTTATGTATAAGATAAACAACTATTTATTTGATTCATTTAGACATAATCCCAAATCAAGGTAGGAAGATAGTTTCAGAACTCCTGGAATTTTTACATTTCTATAATCAAAATGGTAGCAGATGTATTTGAGTTTAATTTTTCCCCTGAAAAATCCCTTAACAGATAAATGCTCTTTGAAGTTTCTTTGTTCAATTTTGCAGTAACAATGATACTATGTACCTTTTTTTTTTCTTCAGAAGAGGAGGAGGAAAATAAAAGTTAACCTCTAGGAAAAGAGTACAATAAATATAATTCTGTGTTGTCAAATGATTTCCAGAAATTGTTGGAAAACAGTGTTCTGGAGTAATTCTCTAAAACCTTTAGTTTGGCCCAGCACTGCTGATGCCTCAGGGCTTCTGAAGACACACACTTGTGCTAATGATTTACTTAGGGTCATTGGAGTTAAATACTTGTTCTTGTGTAGAAGTTATTATTTTTTCAAATAAAATATTATAACATATTAATAAAAACTCATCTACATCTAACATTAAATACAAAAATAATAACAATGAAAACCTATGGATTTAGCTCTGTGACTATTGTGAGAAATTTATAACCTCCTTAAGCCACCATTCATTTAACCATTTATTCAGTTGATCATTCAACAAATATTTGTTGAGTTTCTAATATTGTGTAATATTTCTCTTGGCATCTGGTGTGGGAGGAGGGTGTTGAGAAGAAACTCAGCATTCCTCAGTTTTGTGGTCTAATTTTGGAAGGAAAATAAGCACAGATAATTTAATTGGTACAAAAAAAAATCAATGAAAGAAAAAAAATCAAAATGGCAATGTGTTAATGACAATATATTCAACAAATATTTATTGAGAGCCTCCTATGTGCCAGATGCTGTTCTAGGTATTCTGGACATATTGGGTACTCAAATAGACAAATACCTGCCCTGTGGAACTTATATTCTAGGGAGGCAGACAATAAACAATATGCATATGAAAGGAGTACATTATTATAGCATATTAAAATGTGATGAGTCCTTCATGAAGAAAATATAAATAGAGTAGAACAAAAAAATATTGAGAGTTCTGGGAGAAGGAATGTGTTTTAAATATGGTGGTTAAGTTAGAACCAGGAACTTTTAGAGTCTGGAGTTTACTGTGGACTTTAGAAGTGCAGGAAAAGAGGTAGAGAAGAAGCTGGGTAGGGTTTTGATATGCAAACGGAGCTTTCTAGATATGAGCAGAAGGGAGTCATGTAAATAAGAATCATTTTAATTTTTTCCTGAAAATTATAATAAAGAGGAGAGTGTCAAATAAATTTTTAAAGTTCAGTTACTTGTAATAGGGCTTGCGATTTACGAATAAGATAAAGTAAGACTGTGTTTAGTTTAACACATTTCTTAGGTAATGCAGATCAGTCTGATCCTGGGGGGATCAGAAAATCATTACAATTGTACTAATTCAGGAATGTTGATGATGTAAAACCAAGACCCACGGTGAAATACTTCATATATGAAAGTAGAGCTCCCCACTGAATTTCGTTGTTAAATGCATGTGTATGCATTTAAGTGTAAGCTTAGGATGAAAGAAAATGCAGATTGTTTTGAGGCACAGGACTGATGTTTCCTTTAAGTTGCTCAGCATTTGCTCTTTCTCCATTGTCAAATAAGGGCAGTATGGCTCAGATGAGTGACTTAGCCAAAACCAAAACTACTAATGTATTTGGAATGAGAACTTGCGTCTCTTAGATCTAATTTCAGGGCTCTCAAAATACATAGCTCTCTTAATTTGTTTATTAATTCAAAAAATATTTATTGAGGGCCTGCTGTATGTAAGGTACTTTGGGAGGATCAGACAATTGAGCAGTGACTCAAAAGGATCGTCTCTGCTATCAGAGAGCTTTATATTAGTCGGAGAAGGGGAAGAGGTAATATGTGAATAATAACTAACTTAATAGCTAAATAAGTTCATGTTAAGTAATAAAGGCTAAGCGATATGAGGAAATCGAGTGATGGGTAGGTGGTTTTCCTTGAGCATTTATTTTGTGTCATGTACTGTTACAATTGTTTCATATGTGCTAACTCATTTGACAGTCAGCATAACCTTATGTAGGAAAAGTTAATCCCCATTTTGGAAATTAAGGCACAGATAAACCAAAGGTTATATAGATAATAATTTTCAGGGCTAGAATAGACACTAAGCAAGTAGATTTTTTTTTAACACCTACAGCACCTGGTCTTCCTAAGTGGTCTCCCATCGAAGTACTAATCAGGCCCAATCTTGCTTAGCTTTCAAGATCAGATATGTTCAGGGTGGCATGGCCATAGATGCAAGTAGATTCTTAATCAAACTTCTAAATCAGCTCATTATACTGCTTTCAGAGGGGCCACATTTGAGACAAGATTTTACTAATGTAGGGTCTGCAAACTATTGCCAATAGTCCAAATGCAGCCAATGATTCTTGTAAATACATTTTTGTGGGAGCACATACACACCTACTTCATTCACATATATTATTGCAGCTTTTGGGTTACAGAAACAAACTAAGTAGTTGTGACAAAGAGCATATAGCTAACAATCTTAAATATTTACTACATAGCCCTTCACAAAAAAATAATTGCCAGTCCCCGAACTAAAATAAGGGCACAAACCATGTGATATATTAATAAAAACTTTTCAGAGGGAGGAGAAAACAAGTAAGAATGCCTGAGGTAGGACTGTGACTGACATATTGAAGAAAGAGCAATTAGCCCAGTGGAGCTGAAGTAAAATGAAGGAGGCAGGTATGGAGAGAGAATATAAAAATAGTTGGTAGCAAGATCACTAATGGGTCTTAACAGCCCCGAAATAACTTTGAAATTGATCCTGAGTGATACGGGAAGCCATTGAATAATTTTCAGCATAGAAGTGACATGAATTGATGTAGTGAACACTGATGTTCTTTCCAGAACCCACTTCTGAACTGAAGGTCTTACTCCTTCAGGGGATGAAAATGTTGGCAGGCATCTGTCCTCTCTTGGAGTAGCTTTAACTGAAGAGAGTTGCTGTGCTAAATTAACACATGCCTCATTCCTGGGGCAGGCTGCAACAATGACGAGCTGAGGTGGGAATATAAAGCCTGTCTTACTGCCCTAACTTGGAACAACTATGCATTTTCAGAGCTCTTGTGGGATTAGCTGAGGCCTTCACTGAGACTGCATTGCAGCTCACCTTTTCCCTTTGTCCAGTCTTGGTTCCTTCTCCTGCACTTGTGATGATATCCAGGGCACTCTTTAATGAATCACTTTCATACTCATCTCTATAGCACTGGGAACCTGACCAGCACTCTCTGGCTTGCTTATGAAAAACATCACTAAATGTGAAGAATATCATAGGTAGGCAAGCCTGGAAGCAACAAGGGTGAATAGAAAAATGTTGTAGTAATTGATATAAGAAATAAATGATGCATTAATTAAAGGATGTGGTGAGATTCTTAGAGTCAGGATTTATTCTGATGGTTGTTTTATTATGACTTGCAAGTAAATTGGAGATGAGGAAGAGGGCAGGGGAGAGAGAGCACGTGAATGAGGAGTCTAGGATGGCTATAAGATTTTTAACCTAAATATTTAACAGATAATCAGAATTTCTTTGTTTTGGGGGTGAGTTGGATGAGGAAATAAATCAGGAATATGCTTTTTGTATGTACATTAGAGCCTAATAATTAGGGTATTATTGTTAAAGCTATAACAAATTTCTCAACAATCTCATGACTTAATACAATAAAAATCTATTTCTCACCTATAATCCAACATAGATGTCCAGGTTGGACAATTCTTCTGG
>NW_006439757.1:5819105-5826840 GCF_000325575.1 Pteropus alecto
TTCCCTTAAAGTTTGACTAAGATTTGAGCTGCTTCTATCATGGTTCTATCATCCTGTGGCTCCAAGACCCACCTTAGTGTCCTCTACCAACGGGCAGAGTAAGAGATCACATTCTATACCCTGTCGGCTTTTAAGGGAACCACAGTGCTTCCACCTACATTCCACCACCTAGTCTTAGTGATGTAAATCAATCTAGAAATGAGGTCAAGAGAGGGCTACAGGAAAATATTGTCCCTGACTGAGCACCATCTTCTCATCAGCTCTATGCTATAAGTAAAAGCACAAAATTTTGGTGATCACCAAATCATCTCTGCTGCCTCTCTGTTAAGTCCGAAATGCTTATTATATATCCAAATGGAGATATGAAAATCCAATTGACGTGTCTGTGTGTGTGTCCCGGGAGATGTCTAGGATGAAGAAATAAATTGGGAATTCTTCAGTGAATAGATGGCATGTAAAGTCATGAGAAGGTGTCCAGTTTCTTAGGGGTTGTGTACATTAAGAAGAGAAGACCTTCAGGTCCTGAACCATGGGTCATTTCAGTGTTTATAGATTAAGTGGATGAAATGAAACAGCAAAGAAGACTGAAGGGAGATGTCTGTGAGTGGGGAGAAAAAGAGTGTGGTTAGCCCTGAGGCTTAGTGAGGAAAGTATTTTGAGGCTGAAGTAATGAACTGTATCAAATATTGCTGCCAAGTGGAGTTAGGTGAATTCAGAGAATTGATCATTCATTCTGCAACGTGACCTTAATAAGAATAGTTTTGTGGAGGAATGTGTCAGACATTGGTTAGAGTAAGCTTAAAAGAAAATGGACAGATGTGAAGTGAAAATAGCAAATATAGCAAGTCTTGAGAATTTGTATATAAGGGCACAGCAGTTCTTTTATGAGGCAGGTCTTATAGTCAGTGTCTGAAATACTTCGGGGCAAAAATACACATCGAAATATTTAACATTATTGCATAACTCATTAAGATATGGGTGATAGATGACTACGTTGTTTCTTGGACGGGCAGGAAGTAGAGATGACACAACTTAGTGATTATTTGGATATCTACATGTAAATAGTGAACATATGTTAATAGAGAATAACAAGAATCTTCAGCTTGACTATTCACTAGGATTATAAGTTAACTTCAGAGCTCTAAAGAGACCAACAAAAAAGAAAAAGAAAAAATATTGTATGACTGATAAGTCTAATAAAGTTAAGGAAAAGGGATAAAAAACAACAAGAAGATATAGCTAAGAAAGTACCATTGATATGAAATAGATTTGCTCGGTAGGTTCATGACATTTGAAGATTTTTTTTTCTACTAGAAGTTTTTTATTTGTCTCTCTTTACTCACAATATTTTTCTCTCCCTTACCCATAGAAGTTCCCATAATTTATTTTAAGATTAGAAATATACATGGCTGCTGTTGGAGAATTCCTGGTAAAGGGCTTGGTCTAAATGAAAATTACCAGATTTTGGAAAAGGAAAAGACACAAATTGACAGTAAAGGGAACATTTTTTATTCTCGCTTCATTTTATTATAAGCCATGCAGACAATTGAAGTAGAGCAGGGAAAATGATATTCAGGAACAAATAACCCCTTACACTTGAAAACATAGCTTCTGAAAGAGGAAAGTGTTTTTAGATTGAAAGTGTGCCTGGCATTGTTTCGTTGATGGGTTCTGACAGTGTGAACTCCTGGGTAAAAATTATGGCAGAAAAATCTTGGCTCATTAGCACTCAGTCTAGATTAAGTGTCAATATGATGATTACTAGAGATTTTTCTGAAACAGGGCTTATTTGAACTAGATGAAGAAGGAATTACAACAAATTGAAAGTGGCATAGATTTTTATGTTGTAAATCCTTGTGCTTTTCAATTCTTACAAAGGAAGGATAATATTCTTGTGACACTTCTTTATTGCCCTTTATTCCTTCTTTTATTTGTTAACTTTTTAGGCAAACTTCTCTGCTGTGAGTGATTAAAGCACACCGATTTAAATACTTCATTTCTTTCAATTTGGTTACAAATGCTTACTGAAAGGATTATTTACAATAGGAGGTGAATATTGTGATTAGATTTCAAAGATGCATGACCCTGTGTGTGTTGACTATACCATCTGTCCTTTTGGCACAAACATTTTAAAACTGGATAATTTAAAAAATTCTTTCATCGTACATGAATTTTATTTATTCCTACTTGGATGACTCCCAACATCAAGAACAGTTGGGACTGGGTTTCAAGGTGGCCTGATAAATCAAAGTGGCAGAGTAGAATCGGGTTTTTTGGATTTTAAAATGAACTTACTGGGATTTCCTAATTGAAAGCACATTCAGAAGGCAGTCCTGTGAATGGAAGGTAGCTGGTAACAGCAAGTGTGCTGCCGAAAAGCCTCATTCATATGGCAGCATTCTGAAGAAAATGGAATTTGTAACTGCAGATTTTCTGAAATAAAATCACATCCAAACAGCAGGATTTCTAAACAGAAGGTACTTATAACTATGTTCTAAAATTAAACCTCATTTAAACAACATTCATTCTAAATGGAAAATGTACTGTAGTTGTTTCCTACATTAAAGCCAAATTCAAATCATTGTTATCCTAAGAGCTAAGTAGCTTAAGTAACTTCTGCCATGTAATGAAGATTAGTGTATACTTTTTATTAGGTTCACAGAGTAATTTTAGGGAAAGTGTTTTCCTTTTGCACGTGTTTCACATAGAATACGATAGAAAAAAATTCATTACTTGAGGAAGATTGTTCATCAGTAAGATGTAAAACTTGTTTCAAGTTTTGACCTAGTAGAAGACTAAACAATATGTGACATGTTATTGATCAACCTACTTCTCAGAGAAAGAAACCATTTTAGGAACTTGTCATTAAGTTATATAAGATGCTTATAATATAGAAATAATACTGAATATACACTATGGAAAAAAAGAGACAAGGCTTTTAGTGTATGGCACACAAAACCAAATGCTTATGAGTGAATTGCTCGACAGAAATAGGAGTCAGGAGAAATTCTAACGCTAGCATTAGAATTGTAGCATTCATTATCTCTTTTCAGAGATAAGAAACTGATTTTACAAAGCTCACCAGCCTAGCCCTTGTTATAGCTCCTAATATGTTCCTTAATGGGAAATCAAATACTAATTGATTAAGCAGAAATGAAATCTTTTACTCACATGTCTGTACTTACAAACAATAAAACCAATAACATATTTGAACACTAATAATATATTACATACATATAAAACATTTAGTTTTCCCAAACACTTTTACATTAGCTCAGAATTGAAGCAAGATGTCCTAATCACCAACCACAATTTTCTCTTTCCAAGTGTCTTTAATTCAGGTGTCTAAATAAAGAGGATAAAAAAGATTTCCCAATGATGTTTTAAATATTTTGTAAATTTTTTAAAGCTGATGCTACTCGACATGCTCATTATCTTCAACATGTGCCTTGAGGATTCTAATTGATGACCAGTGGCTCCTACATAGAATTTCTAGCCTTTTCCTACATAGAATTTCTAGTCTTTCACTCATTGCTGCAGCTGCTATGAGCAGCACCTGGTGTGTCTTCAGATGTGGCTCTTTAGGCTTGTGTTCTGTCTGAAATACGAGTGGAAAAGAAAAAACAAACAAATCATCTTTATATTCCCTGAGTTCTTTCTGTCAGGCTAGTGTGACCACCATAATTAATCACCAGAGAGCTATAACTAAGCTTAAGTGTAAACCTCTTCAAAAGATGCTTCTGACTCATTTACAATCTTAGCACTTGAAATCACTTGAGAAGTACTTCTTGGCCATTTTACTATGCATTATTCAAGCATACTCTTTTTCAGTAAAATTGAACCAAAACAATAACATTGTTTTGATGTTATTACTAGTATTAAGATGTGTATTTTGCTTCCCTAAAAGGAATCAACACATTTGCCATTAAAATAACAAATTCAGTGACAAAAGCTGAAGTGGAAGGTATTTGAAGCACTCAAGGAATGTATTTGAAAGTGTGTTGTACATATATTTGAACCAGTTTTTAGAAATAAGGAAAAAAATTATTTTTATTTTCTGAAAAGTGAATATGAAACATACACATTTACTTACCAGAAAAAATATTTTTTAAATTAAAGCCGGCATTTATCAAGTGAATAGTAACATAAATGCCACTGAATTGTAGACTGAATTTTGAGGAGAGAGTTCAAAACTGTATTTTCATTAGACGGTATTTTCAGCTATTAGGTATTTGGATCATGAGGTTACAAGGAATCTCTCCAAAGTAAGTTCTACTTTGTAAATGCCCTATTTTAGCAAATTGTCGTGCCATTCTCATTGTCCTCTAGCCTTGATATTGTGAAGTAATTATTCTTTGCCAGCTTCATTTATGTATATTTACATACATGATGTGCATCGTTGAAGAGTGTGTGTGTGTGTGTGTGTGTGTGTGTGTGTGTGTGTGTGTGTGGTTTAATGAGTTTTGTCTAATGTATATCCTAATATAATGACTACTGGAAATAAAATATATTTCTAGCACTCCTCAAAATTCCAAGTTAATCCTAATTGCCACACCAGGGAACTAGTAATCTAATTTCTATCACTATATCTTAGTTTTGCCTATTTTGGAACTTTATGTAAGTGGAATCTACAGCATGTAACATATTTTTATCTAGCTGCTTTTATTAAACATGATTTTCAGATTCATTCATGTTGCATACATAAGTAGTTTGTACATTTTATTGCTGAGTGTAGTATAATACACGAAGAGGCCACAGTTGATTTCATCTCTTTCCTCTTTAATGAACATTTGTGTTCTATGCAGTTTTTGGTTATTACCAGTGGTATCATACTCTGGTCTTTTCTTTCTCTGTCTTTCTCTATTAGGTATGATGTTAAGCTATCATTATTTGTAAATACTTTTCAAATTAGGGAACTGTCATTCTTTTTCTAATTTGTTATGAGTTCTCTATTTTTTTAAAATCATAAATGGGTGCTAAATTTTTTCTAAAGCTATTTGTGCTATTGAGATTATTATACCATATTTCACCTTTATTCTTTTAACATGGTGAATTATATAAACATGTATTTTTATAACAGATGTATAGTTTATATACCTTATAATGCACCCATTTAAAGTATACAATTTAAGGGTTTTAGTATGTTCGTCATAATTACAATATATTTTAGAAGGTCAGAAAGAAATCTCATACTCATTACACACAATCTCCATTTCCTCCCAACAATCTCATTCCTAATGTCCTTTCTGTCTCAGTAAATTTGTCTTTTGTGGACATTTCATGCAGATAGAATTACATAGTACATGGTCTTTTATGATTGGCTTCTTTCACTTTGCATGCTTTCAAGATTCATCCATGTTGTAGAATGTATTGGAATTCTATTTCTTTTTATCGATAGTACTATTCCATTGTATGGATATACCTCATTATATATTCACTCATCAGTTGATGAACATTCGAGTTCTTTCAACTTATTACATATTATGAGTAATGCTGCTATAAAGATTTATGTACAAATTTTTGTGTAAATACACATTTCCATTTCTTTCAGGTTGTTATTTAGGAGTAGAATTGTGTTGTGTGGTAACTCTACGTCCAACTATTTGATGAACTGCCAGACTGTTTTCCAGCGTAGCTGTAACCCTTTACATTTGTTTTTAAATACAGGTTGTATTATTATTTATGTACGGTAAGGCCAACAATCCAGGAAGGCTGCCATTGAAAAGATAGTTTGTTATACTCACATATCTCAAAGTTGGGGGCATGCCACTTCATGGTGCGGGGGGGGGCCACATGGGGAAGCACCAGCTTTGGTCAGGAGCCAGAGAGGAGGAGAAAATGCGTGCAAGAGCCTTTTTTGTAGTTTCCGTGAGAAGGAACAGGTGAAGCAGAGTAAGCAGGTTGAAGATTGACTAGTCTGAATAATTTCGATGGGCTCTGGGTCATCAGGCTGTCCTTGGTTTTCTGGTACCTGGCCCTGGGTGATTAGGGCAGGTGGATAGTAGCCTACCACCTAGTTTGAGAGCCATATAAAGCAGATAGCTGAGAACCTGGGCTCTGTATTGGTTGATTTGCATATGAAAGTGACACTTGCAGGCAAATTATTTGCTACCTCTAGAAATTTACTAACCCTAGAAGAGGTAGTCCCCCCAGAGTCATCAAGGTCCAAGATACCTAAGCATCAGGATATAGGAAATAACTGGCATGATTAATGAAACATTACCATCAGCAAGAATTATTTCATAGGCTCACCAACAATTATTTATTGTCTTTCTAATTATAGTCACCCTGATAGGTATGAAATGGTATCTCATTGTAGTTTTGTTTTTTAAGTCTCTGATGACTAACAATTTTGAACATCTTTTCATGGGCATATTGGCTATTCTTTTCTTTGGACAAATGTCTATTCAGATGCTTTGTATATTTTTGGTTGGTTATTTGTCTTTTAATTAATGAGTTGTAAGTGTTCTGTATTCTAGGGTCAAATTTTAGATTTAAAATTTGCAAATATTTTCTCCCATTCATTAAGGTGTCTTTTTATTGCTTGATGGTATCTTTTGAAACAGAAGTTTTTGCTTTTGGTAGATTCTAATTTATTGATTCTTTCATTGCTTGTGCTTTTGGTGTTATATCTAGGAAACCATTGCCTAATCTGAGGTAATTAAATTTTATTTCCATTAAAAAAAATTTTAAATGTGTTTTTCTAACATTTCTATAGCTTTAGCTTTTATACTTCAGTCTTTGATCCTTTTTTATTTAATTTTTATATGGTATGAAACAGGCATACAAATTCACTCTTTTGGATGTGGGTGTCCAGTTGTCATAGTTCAATTTGTTAAAAGTTATCCTGTTTATATGGAATAGCCTGTTAAAAAATCAGCTGACTATAAATGTGAGAATTAATTTCAGGGTGCTCTAATTCTATTTTACTAATTGATATGTCTATCCTTATACCAGTACCATAATACATTGATTACTGCAGCTTTGATATTGGTTTTGAAATTAGGAAACATGACTGCTCCAACTTCGTTTTCTTTTTAATCAAAATTATTTTGGCTATTTTGGGTTTATTGTCCATTTTAAGGCTAGTTTAGCAATTTCTGTAATCAATATGGGTGGGATTTGATCGGGATGACATTTAATCTATTTTCAACTTGGAGAGTATTATCATATTAACATTATTTACTATTCTAATAATAAATGTTGTATATCTGTCTATTTATTTCTCTTGTTTCAATTAAACATGCTATATAGTTTTCAGAGTATAAAGTTTGCTCTCCTTTAAATTTACTCTTACATTTTCTAATGCAATTGTAAGTTGAATTTACCTAATTTTATTTTGATATTATTCACTGCTAGTGTATTGAAATACAATTGATTTTTTTATATTGTTTTTATAATCTGCGACCTTTCATATTTATTTATTAGTCCCAGTAGGGTTTTTTTTTTCCTAGTAGATTCCTTAGGATTTTCTAAATGCAAGGTCATGTTATCTCCAAATAGAGATAATTTTATCATTTACTTTCTACTCTAAATACATGTTAGCTCATTTTCTTGCCTAGCTGTCTTGGCTAGTATGTCCAGTTCAATGTTGTATAGAGGTAGTGAGAATGGACCTTTTCTTATTCTTGAATGTAGAAGGAAAACTAACTGTATTGGCTAGTATGTCCAGTTCAATGTTGTATAGAGGTAGTGAGAATGGACCTTTTCTTATTCTTGAATGTAGAAGGAAAAC
>NW_006439757.1:5826901-5848248 GCF_000325575.1 Pteropus alecto
ATATATATAAAACATTGGCTTTGGGTTTTCTTGAGTGCCTTTTTTCAAGTTACATATGTTCCTTGTTTATTATTTTATTATACAGAAATAATGAATTTTGTCATATGCTTTTTTGTGCCTATTGACTTGATCATGTTGTTTTTATCTTTTATTCAATTCATGTGGTTTATTATATTAATTTATGAATATTTAACCATTCTTACACTCCCGAGATAACTTTCAAGTGGTTATGGTATATATAATCCTTTTTGTATGTTACTGGATTGGGTTTGCCAGTATTCTGATTAGAGTTTTCTCATCTATACTTATTAAAGATATTTTCCTGTTATTTGTATACCTTGTGATATCTTTGTCCAGTTTGGTATCAGTATATTACTGGCCTCAGAGAATGAGATGTGATGTGGCCCCTTCTTTTATATTTTTTTGCAAGAACTTGTAAAGAATTGTTATTAATTTTTCTTAAATTTTTGGTAGAATTAACAAGTGAAGTCATCTAGGTCTGAGATTTTATTTGTGCAAAGTTTTTGATTGCTAATTCAATCTTTTAACTTACTTTAGGTATATTCAGGTTTTCTATTAAGTCAGTTTTATTATATCTAGGAATTTGGCCATTTAATGTATGTTATTTAATTTGTTTTATTACAAATCATAGTATTTCCTTATGTTACAGGCTAAATTGTTTCCCCTCCAAATTCATATGTTGAAGCTCTAATACCAGAACCCTAGAATGTGACTATTTTCAGAATTAGAGCCTTTATAAAGATATTAGGTTAAAATGAAGCCATTAGAGTGAGCCCTAATCTGATCTGACTGGTGTCCTTACAAGAAGAGAAAATTTGGACAAAGGGACACCAAGGATGTATGTGCTCAGAGAAAAGACAATGTGAGGACACAGTGAAAAGTGGGCATCTATAAGCCAGAGAGAGGTCTCAGCAGAAACCAAACCTCTTGTCACCAGAACTGTGAGAAAATAAGTTTCTATTCTTTAAGCCATCCGTGGTATTTTCTTAGAACATCCCTGGAAAACTATGGTATTTTCTTAGAACATCCCTGGAAAACTAATACCCTTTATAATCTTTTTTATTTCTACAAGGAGTAATGTATCCTTTTTATTTTCTGATTTTAGTAATTTGAGTACTCTTCCCTCTTCTCTTCCTTGCTCATTTAGCTAAAAGGTTGTCAAATGGTTGTTATTTTCTAGCAACTATTTTTTTATTGATTTTTTTGGATATTTTCTATTCTCTATTAATTTTCACTCTGTTATTTCCATGTTTCTTCTTACTGTGGATATAGTTTGCTCTTTTTTTGGTTTCTTGAGATGAAGTTTAGATTATTGATTTAAGATCTCTCTTCTGTTATAGTGACTTACAAATATAAATTTGTCTCAGTATTATTTTAGCTGCATTCTATAAGTTTTGGTATGTTGTGTTTCCATTTTCAAAACATCCTTAGGCATGAAATTTCCCATATACTTTTTCATGTAAATTCGTTATATTTGTGGAGAGTGTCAGAGTTGTTTGTTTTTAAGGACTTCTCTCACTCTAGGCAGAATCTCTGAGTGACTATTCTGGGACTAGGGGCTGGTGTAACACCTCTGCTTTACAGGTAGATGACAACATAACTTTCATTCTTTTTATCTTGACTCTCTTGGTATGGAACCTTGCTCTTCAAGTGAACTGGAACAAGGGGTCATTAAAGCCACAATATTGGAACTCCAAAAAATGAGGAGTCATGCCTTCATGCCATAAGTAGGGACTGGGCAGAAAGGGAGGGAGCCCCCAACCTCTCAATCACCCTTATCAGAAATTTGGCCTGTGGAACTTAAGGCTTGAGATGATAAGAAATGTCCATTTCTGTCACTGAGAAACCAGATGCCTTGACTGGGAGCTAAGAGAAGATGGAGTTTTGTTTTCTTGGTGACACACACACACACACACACACAAACACACAAACACACAAACACACATGCTGTGAGTGGAGCTTCTGTCCTTGAGCTGGGTGAGGGAGAGGGAGGAGCAGATTTGGCTCAAGTGCCAGATACTTTTGTTTTTCTTAATGACATGTCGAAGATTGTCTTGAATCACTGTTTCCTCTTTGGTTCTGTGACTTTGAGACGATTTCTAGAGACTTCATTTGGTCATTTTAAAAATAATTTTTATTTTTAAAATGGTTGTTATGGTTGTTTCTCTAGGGAATGGGTCTGTGGAGCTACTCACATGCCACTCTGGAAGCGGAACTCCACATTTATTTATTTTTGAATGTAATAACCAAACTTCTATTCATGGGATAAACACAATTTGGTCATAATGTGGTGTAATATTTATATATTTCTGTACTCAGTTTGCTAAAATAGCATTGCAGAGTTTTGCATTTTTGTTCAGGAATAATATCAGTATATGAATTTGTTGATTTTGAACATTAGAATTAGATAGCCTCATAAATTGAGAAGGAAATTGTTCTTTTCTCCTTTATTTTCTGAAAAAAAAAATTGTATAAAATAAGGATTTCTTAAAGGCAGGATAGATTTTATTTGTTGAAGCCAAAGAGAGTCTGAGTTTTTCTTTTTGGCAATTTTTAATTATAGGTTTATTTTTAGAAAAGATATATCGTTAGATTTTTGTATGTGTCAATTATTGTATATGTTTTATTCAAATGATTCACCTATTTCATCATGTTTATTGGCATAAAAGTATTTATTATGTCACCTTTATGTTCTAAAGCGTCTTGAGGATATGTGCCAGTGTCAGAGTTTTCATTTCTGATATAGACACTGTATTTTCTTTTTGTTACTTTAGCTATAGGTTTAATATTTCATTAATTCACTTAAAAATTTTTGGCTTCTTTGATTTTTTTCTTTTATTTGTTTTCTATTCTGTTGAATTCTTTTATCTTTTTTCATTTAATTACTACATTTTTTTCTAATTTGCTCTTTACATAGAGTTTTCTAGGTTGAAATCTAAATCTTTGCTTTAATCATTTCATCTTTGCTAATATATGCATTTCAGGCTATATATTTCTCTGTAATCACTACTTTAGCTGAATCTCATAGAGTTTGATATGATATATTTTTATGATAGTTTGATTTTTAAAAAGTTTTCCTTGTAATTTCTTCTTTGATTAACAGATGATTTAGAAGTATGTTTTGTAATTTCTAACTACTCTAAAGATTTTTGATACTTTATTGCTGTTGCTCTTAAATTAAAATTCATTGTGTTCAGAGATCCTGCTGTATATTTATTTCAATTTTTTAAATATATTAAAACTTATTTTAAGGCCCCAAATTTGGTGACTACTCCACATGTACTTGAGAAGTAGGTGTATTCTTTTTGTGTAATGTTCTGTACGTGTTGGTTGAGTTGGTTGACAGCGTTGTCATCTGTATCCTTACCTTTTACATTTGTCTTCTTATTCTCAATGACAACAATGAGTGTTATAATCTTCTAACCAACATTATTAGTTTATATTTTCCCCTTTATTTCTGTTAATTTTTTCTTTATATATATTTAAGATCTGTCATTAGTAATTACACAAGTAACGTAGTTATCTTCTGAGGAATTAACCGTTATCATTATTAAACACACACACACATACACACTTTTTGATAGGTCTCCTTATCTTGATATCTATTATATAAAATGTTAATAGTGCTTCACTACCATTCTTATGCTTAGCATTTCTAGTTTCCATTTTCCTTCAATCGGTGTGAGTTATATTTAACATATATCTCTTGTAAACAGCATGTTGTTGAGTCTTGGTTTATATACAGTCTGCTGATTTTTTTCATTTTAACTGTAATGTTTTGACCATTTGCATTTAAAATAATAATATGTTTAGATTTGTTTACTTTTATTTTTTCTATATAACAGTATAATTCCATTTAGATTCCCTCTATATCTTGTGCTAAAGTTGTTATATATTTCCCTTCTACACATATTATAAATCCCCAATACATTTCTATTATTTTTGCTTTGAACAACAAAATGAGCTTCGTGTTCTCAAGCCAAGGTGATGACAGACTGTGTCTAGGATTCTCTTCCCTGTGCCATGTCCTGCAAACTATTTGCAGTCAGGAAGCTCCGGCAATCATGAGCTTATTTCATTTGTTTCCTACCTCTTACGGCCTGTGGCCTTTTCCTTCTTGATATACAATAACTCGATGCACATCATGTCATATATTTTATTTATAACCATATTTTATCCTTTGTTTTAGATAATTCACGCAGGAAGAAAAATCTAATTCCTGATATTTCATTTTGGTAACAGATGAAGCTTGATCCCTTTCTTAAAAATATATGTTTGCTAGCATAGAATTCCTGGATGACGGGTTTTTCTTTTATTCTATTTTTTCTTTGAGCCCTTTAAATATGTTGTTCCCTTTTTTCTGTGTATCGTTTCTGATTTGAAATATGCTATCCTGCTTATTGTTTCACTTCGTGTATGTATTTATTTTTTTCTTCTGTATTTAAGATTTTTTTCTTACCTTTGGTTTTAGCAGTTTGATTTGCTGAGGGTTGACAGTTTTTATCCCTATTCTGCTAGTAATTTGATAAACTTCTTAGATTAGTGGGTTGCTATTTTTCATAAAATTTGAAAAAAATTAATATTTTATTAAATATTTTTCCTGCACCATTGTCTCTTATCAATATACCATTCCAATTAACGTTTGGCTGTTGTTTCCTTTCACAAGTTACAGACATGCTATTCATTTTGTTTCAGGCTTTTTGCATCCTCTGTTCTTAAGTATTTCTATTGAGTGATTTTATGTTGTGTTTGTTCTACCTTTCATCCCTATGAATTTTTTTACATTGCAATTATATTTCTCAATTTCATAATTTTAACTTGGTTCTTTTTTATGGTTTTCAAATTTCTTCTGATATTCATCTCTCATATCCATTGTGTATTAATTTTAAGCAATTTTTAATGAATTGTTAAAAGTCTATTGATGATTGTACCATTTCTATGTGTGGGTCTGTTTATATTGTCTAATTTTGCTTTTATCTAGGGGTCACATTCTTCTGATTTTCTTTCCTGTCTTAGGCAACTAGGCTAAGAGGATGATCATTTTGATCCAGCAAGATAGTTAGGTACTGAGCAGTTTTAGAGTGGGATTGAGGTTTTAGTTCTGCTATGAGTTTAAGTTCAAGGAGTTTAAGAAAATCATTTCAACCCATTCTCAACTTTCTGCTCTGCCAAAGGGTTTATAATTTCATTAATTCGGAAATTTAATCGTGTAGAACTTTTCTTTCAGCTTTAGTTAGATTTAATTCATCTCTGTTTTAAAAAAACTTTAATTTTGAGTTCAGGCTTCCTTCTCAAGGAGAGACTACCTAATTCTCTGCACTACTTTGAGACCTTGAGATCTCAGATGTTTTTCCTTCAAGACAGGGGAGACTGGGAGACTAAGAGAACATGAGGCCATGAAGCCATGAGATTTCAAGGCTCTGAGACTTTGAGGCTGTGGGACCATGGATATTTGAGATCACAAAACATCAAAACTGAAATTGCTAACCTAAATAATTATAAAATTGCAAGACTGTGCAGCCCCATCTCCAGCCTTTGTTTACTCAGCAAAGCTCTCTTTGAATCTCGATCTCTTTCAGAATTTAAATCTCATATGCCAGCCCATATGTTCATCAGAGGTTTTACTGTTTTTTTTTTCCATGTCTATGACACATTCATACTCTTTTGCAAGCCCTGTCCCCAACTTCTATTATAATCCCCAGGTAGGAAATCTTTCTATATTGTGTGCTCATTCAGAAAGGGAAATTTCCTGCAGAGTATTATTCCTTTGGAATTCTTTATCCACAATTTTTAAATGACTTTAAAAATAATATGAGAGTTTGGTTTACCTGGTAATATCTTGTTTCTAGCAAATGTAAAAGTCTTTAAAACCTTTTATAATCTAGTCAGAGAAGGATTGTTAGATTATTCTTCAACACTTCCTGTTTTTTTTTTTCTATTCTCCTGTGAATACTTGTTTTTTTCATTTCTGTGGTATTAGTAATTTTTTTCGTTGTTTTTTTTTCATGATCCCATCTCAATCTTTATTATCCTTGTTTATATGTCCATCATTTCCAGATTTGTTTTCCTAGATTGGTAATTTCTTCATGTGAGACAAACCCCACACCTGCAGTTCTAATATGAAACCTGTCATCACAAATGTTTTCCTGATACAAGGCTGTGAAGTGCTAACATATTTTTTGTAAAATATATATTATTTAATATATTACACTCTTTGTAAAACAGTTGAACAAAAGGGTTTACCTGCCTGTACTATTAGTTCTTTGGTATTGATTATGCAAAGAATTAACAAAGTAAAAAGAAATATGGATAAAAGGTTGCATATTTGGTTTATATATGAATTAGTTCCAGTCTTAGTATATCAATTATGGACCTGTTTTTGAATTTTAAAATGAGAAACACACAGACACACATACATATGGATTTTTAAAAAATTGGGTTAACTTCTATTGGAAAAATGAGTGTTTCCACTATTGAAAGAAGTGACTTGATTAAAAGATATCTGTAAAGATGGAGTTTTAGACATTGTTACATTGAAAGTATTGACTCTGGTGGCTGTAAGGGTACTGAAAAGAATGTATATACTGGGACAATTGACAATCACAGTTTACGGTGCCCTATGATGTTTTTACTGGTCTGATGTCTAGGACTTTCTAAATAAAATTACTATCCTAGAGATAAGCATGTCTCAAAAAGCAAATATATTTATATCATGTATAAAAAATACTCCTGGATGGAAAAAATTCTAACCATTTAAAAACATTTCTAAGAGCTATAAACAAAGTTGACCAGCTACTTTATTGATATTTGGAAAGGGGAAAACAGGAAGATAATAGGTTCAAAGTACTAAACCTCTTACTGGGGATTATATTTACTCATAAGTATTCTAGTATTCTACTATTAAGTATGCTTTGACATTAAATCATGAAACAGGCGATATCTGCTTGATATCCCTCTTTCGGGGATTTAGAAGTTGATAAAAGTGATGCCTTTTTAAAAATAACAACATCGAATAGCGTGGAAGACTAAAAAAAGTTATTGATGTCAGTGAACTAATATTCAAAAGACAATGCCTCTTACATATGAAGATTCCAATTTGGAGTAAGGGTATGCTAATTGATGTTAGAAATTATTTTTTCTACTTGAACATGATAGTTTTTTGGGGAGCAGAGAGGGAAAGTGCTCCAAATTAAAATATTATGTTTGTTTGGTGGAAACTCTGTTAATAGATAATTTTCTCACTGACTTTTTTTGAGCACTTTAGATTTAAAAAGCTATTTAGCTGTTGGGTTACATTTTTTAGAATATTTGTTTTACAATTTCACAAAGTTTGGTTTAGTGACAGATCAGGAAAGATTGACATAGTAATAGATACATCTTTCTAAGACAAAAACAAAAATTTTATAAATTTACTTGCAATCAAAATGAAAATATTATTATGGACAATGTCAAAGAGAGTTTACTGACTACACAAAGTAGTTGCAGAGAAAAAAGTCACTAAAAAATGATCTAACAATTATCATGACAGAAAACATTGCAACAAGAAATTAACTTGATATTTAAATGTTCTTTTCATTGAGCTCATGAAAGTAATTTTTTGCTAGTCAAAATAAGTTTTTAAAAGGCATGTATTATCAAGGTTTATTAGTCTAAAATTATTTTTACTAATCTAAAATTATTTTTACTAATTTAGATTAATAAACCTTGATAATATATGCCTTGCCTTTTGGATCCACGATGAAAGCCCTCATCAAAATCACGTGCAGTGCAGTCCCCATAAAGTGATTTTAGTGATTTTAAAAAGGAAATAACATATACAAAGCTCTTCCTTATATGAAATGTATTTTGTCCCTCTTTCCAGGCAGAAAAAAACAAAATGTACTCTGGTAAAAGATGAAGTATGTGAAGATGAGTTGTGACAGGAGGCCTTGTGAGCTACTGCCAGGTGGGTGATATATATATTAAGTCATGATGTCAAACTAGTCATTCTTCCAAATGATAAATTCTCATAACATTGTGGGCCGACTGCCACAGAAACTTAAATGTTGGATTTTATTTAAATGTGTTCATCAATGTAATGAAAACACTTAAAAACATGGTATTATTCAACTTTACTAGAAGTTCATCTTATATATATGAGATGTTCTTGAACATATGGACACCTGTATGAATATTTACTTTCCTAGAATAGTATTTCCTCATTTTAAATCATTGGTTCCTTTTCTTCTACTAATTAATCCATCAGCAATTGTATTGAATGCTTTAGTAGAAAACTATGTAAAAATTTTGTTAAATATCAAATAGAATTAAAGGGAGAATATATTTTAATGAATATATAAAAATCTCCATAGTATATACTATTGTTTAGTGATATTCAGACATTGAGAATAGAATTTCTGTCCTAAAAGAAATGTTTCTAGGTTAGGTGTAGTCTGAATATATATACTTTTTAGATTCTATCTTTTTAAATATGTGAACACATAACTTGGTCCAAATTATAAAAATGATTCAGATAAAAAGCAAACAAAACATCAGGACTTTATTTCATTCTCTTAATTATTAATCACATGGTGTACTATTACTAAACTTTAAAATGAGATGCATTTTTTTTTTATATTTTTATTTCTAACACAAATCTCATGACTGTATTTGTATTTTTTCATACCTGTGGAATTATAAAGTTGCCCATCTGTTAATCAATGAACAGGAAAGAAATCTATACAAATATCTGGAAGATCAAGGAAGATTTGTTTAGTGTGATAGGGCATCAACATACTTCCTACTAGGGGCAGTTTTCCTCCATGGTTGGGAATGTGGGATAAAAGGCTTTATTGCAAAGCAAAAGGACGATGGTACTGAGGCCTCTCAGGCACCACCTCTCTCTCTGCCTCCCCACAGCCACACACACAGAAGTGTCTCAATGACCCAAGGTTGTAATCTAATGAATTCTTAAGCCCATTTTAGTTAAACTTGATGCAGCAGTATGAAGGAGCCAGCTTTTATCCACTCAAAAGAGCCAATTGTTAAAATTTCAAGAATTTTGAGAGCCACTTAACATGTTGGTAGTCTGAAAATAGATCATATTGGGAGTATTTATAATACAAAAATCGGCAAATGCTACAAATCTCAGTCCTCCTCCTACATCCTAGTGACCTGTTCAGCATTGATGGAGACATTACTGGTTATTTATCACTGTGGATAATGGTTTCATCTTTAAACTCATTAACTTCTATAAGAGACTTTTTTCTAGCTATGATTTCTCCCCTCAGAATGCTCTTTTGTGGTTGCATATATGAATTCCTGCTCCTCTACATTTATTATGTGTGTGTATTTCTCAGAATTTTGTCCCAGGCCCTTTCCATTCTCACTCTATGCTCTATCCACGTATGAATGTTGTCATTATTTTTAACTATCTTATAACACTTTCTCGAGCTCTAAAACAATTTTTTATTTGCTTTCTGAGCAATTCCACTTGTATGTTCTATAAAGCACAGCAGTCTCAACACGTACAAAACTGAGCTGGTCCTGCTACTATCTGTTCACCTGCTTTTAAAAGCAATATCTCAAATATTATTTCATGTGATTAAATGCTCATTGTAAAATACTTAATGCCTACATAAAATATAATAACATGATCAAGTGCTTTAAGAATTCTCAGGGCATGAACAAAACAGTTCTGATTTTCACAAATGTCTTTTAAATTATTTCTTATTGCCTTTGAAAAAGTACATTTTCTATTAGAAATGTATCTTTGAAAAGATACATTTCTATTTTACTTCATATTAATTAACAATACTTGTACATTTAAAAACATACTCATTTTTGCATACTTTCCCATTTGATTGTGGATATGCGATTATTTTTATTTAGTTCACATAAGAAGAATTACACCATGGTATAAAACAAAAAATTAGATAGTCTGTAACCCATATGGAATTGCTGTCATTCTGAAAATATATTCAAGACATTTATAATTTGAAAGAGCAACACAGAGCTGCAGATGGTGATGTATCAAATGTGTGAGGCACGGAGCAAATGCTGAGTATTCAGGGGAGCGAGATATCACTGTTGTACTAGAGCAGTCAAGATAGGTTTTGGGAGGGACATAGACTTGAGAAGAGATTTAAAGAATAATCAACATATGAATAAATGAAGAGTTACAGAGAGAGCATTCCAGGTACAGCTATCCAACAGATTCACATGTAAAGTATGTTCAGTATGTTTGGAGATATGTAAAGTTATCACCAAGCATAAATTGTATATACTGTTTGATTTTTTGTTTTAAATAACTTATAGCTTCTTGTTCTCAAAGGTCTGTTCAATTTAGTTAAAAAACCATAACTCCAATAAATATGAGTTTTCTCACTTTCATCTCACATTTTTCTCCCCTGTATCTTTATGCACTGTCATTTTTTTCTGTGTCAGAGAACGAGTTGTGCATGTGCCTTCCCTCCATTACCCTCCATTCCAGCCTTTGAACCCACTCTCTCCTGCTTCCTCTGAGCCCTCCCTCTCTCAAGATCCAGCAGTGCCAGTTTGTCTCTCTTTATTGTTGACTTATTCTCTCCTACTTATGTTTCTTTCAAGCACACACAAGTCCTTTTAACCTTGATAAATCCAAACTGTGAATTTAAAGCATAAAATTGCCATTTTCAATTCACCACTAGCCACTAACTCAGTAAAAGCTTAAAATATGGATTCCTAAGCAAAAGATACTGTTCTTTAAACAAATATCAAATTGCCTGTATAAAAGTCAAACCCCATCCCAAGAAACTACCTTTAGAATGGGAAACATTTGGCCATGGTGTGTGTGTGTGTGTGTTGCTACCAGTTGCCAGTAGCAGATGATGTTATTGCAACATTTGGGAGGGACAGGGAATATTGATTCCTAAGCAAAAGATACTGTTCTTTAAAAATATCAAATTGCCTGTATAAAAGTCAAACCCCATCCCAAGAAACTACCTTTAGAATGGGAAACATTTGGCCATGGTGTGTGTGTGTGTGTGTTGCTACCAGTTGCCAGTAGCAGATGATGTTATTGCAACATTTGGGAGGGACAGGGTAAAGAGAAATATCTGTTTTATAGTGGCAAATAAATCAGCTTTTCAGTTTTTTTTAAATCAGGCATGGTGGTGATGCTAAATTGGCTATAATACTACCTATATCATAATCTCTAGATTCCAGAGGCTTACTATCATACAGTATTTTTAGTCATAAAATCAATGAACTCATCTAGGACTTTAGTTGCTCGATATCTGCATAATTTGACAAGGGTCTATGTATGTCATCTTAAATCTCCTTTGTCTTAAATTTTCACAACACAGCACCTTCTGGTTTGCTACTTGTGATTGACAACTCCTCTAATCCTTAAATGCCTTTGTTGTTTTCATGCTATAAAAGCAATTTTTCAGCCTCTACTTTTCATCTTCTCATTTGCTATATTAGTCTATTCCCATGAATAAAACACCTATGTAAATTAAACTCAAATCCTTCTTTCTAACCTAAATTTTTATTCTAATTTCTTATCTTTCTTATCACATACTCTACAGTTGATTTTGGCTGTTCTCTATTAAGCATAATTAGGTTTCCCATATAATTTATTATCCAAACCATGACATTTTTGAGAAAGAAAATGTCTTATCAAAAATTATAAAATGATATCTGGGCAACAGATGTAAATCGAACTAATCCAAGAAAGCTAGCAAGATGTTCATCCTACCTAAAATTCATCATCGTCCCTGCCAAGAAACCTGTTTCTGAATTGGAACACAATACTCTGACAACCATGGCATTTAATATATTAGGTACAATTATTTGTCTTTTTCAAGGCAAATAACTTTTTCTTCCCCCCCAAAGCATTCCCTCTACCCCATTAGGGCCTCATTACCTCAAATATAGAATATGATGATTGCCTCCAAACTGGCTACCCCAAATGGATTATGCTTGCACTGCTGTATTAATTTTGTTTATCAGATTTTTTTTTTGTGGGGGAGAGATTGAAAAACTTAAAAAAATTTATCATTGCCTACAGATTTAATTTCAAATTCTCACCTTTGTCATTTAAGAATATTTTAAATAAGCTGAAACTCATTCTTTTGTCCTTGTTTTCTGTATATTTTTATTATTCTTCCCTCTGGTTTATATTTCTGGTCCTAGGGTTGTTATACAACACAGCCTGAGTTTCCTAATTCCAAAGTTTTATTTATACTATCTCAAATTTCTCATAAAATTTTTCCTTATTATTTTAACTAGAAGTCACTTCTCTTTTCTCAAAGTTTCTACAGTGTATATTGAATATAATAATTACATCATGAATTACTTATCACTGAATTATTTCTTATAAGTTGAAGCATCTGGGATCAGTAACAATTTCTAATATATATTTTTATGTACTTTTATCTAGTGCTCATTGGCTGATTATGTAGCTAACAAAGTCACAAGAAAATAAAATGACCAAAAAAATGTCGAATTAAAAATGTATATTAAATTAATATTTTGAAAAAGCCATTTTGTACTCAATTATATAGATTACTTACTTGCGGATAGAATGCATATCAGAGCTGTATACCATGCAAATCCAAGAATACCAATCACAGTTGTTCATAATAAACTGTCCTCTCCAATATTGTAAGTGCTATGATAAATAACTACGTTTAATTCAAGATGTGTGATAGAACAGTGTAAAATGAAGATCCACAGGAAATGTTGCCAAAAAAGCAATCACATGCTCTGTCAAAATATAAATAGTTAATAATAAAAACAACAGCCTCCCCAAATAAAGACAAATATATTTTGGTGTAATGATTTCTTATCATTATGTGCTCTAGTTTTGAAATAATGTGTTTTGTCAGTGAAGGAATACTAATGGAACACTAGAAACTAAAGTAAGAGCACCAAATCTAATTTTAGAGCTAGAATATCATTTGCCTATTAGTTCATGTACAGATGAGTTGATATGCTGTAAGAAAAATCAATGGTGCATTTAGAAACTGCATTTCAACTGAAAAAAGGTCATAACCTGGAAGGCAAGATTTATAGTAACAAAGATTAAGTACTAAGGTTAATTTTCAGTTTTCTCTTTGGCTTAGTGAAAAAGAATCTTTAAATGGTAGTAAGAATAGTGTTTCTTGGTAGGGATATTACATCTGATTTCATATGCTTCCATGAACAAGTAAATCATGAAATTTAATGCTTCAGTTGATGCAAATTATAGTAGCTGCACATTCTTTTTCTCACTAAATCCTAAAAAGTAAAATTATTTTCCTAAAGTGAATTTGCTAAAATACCATTATCACATGGCTTTTAGCAAGTCGTCAGTTTTGTTCAAAGGCTGTTCCTGTACTTTTGTTTGGTGATTCTTTTATGCAAGCTCTACTATTACTCCTTATGTTTTCTCACAACACTGTAGACAATCCATAGGTGACAGAGTTATAGCATAACTAGGTACGAATTAAGACCAATAATTATTTTAATTCGCATCTATTCATGAATAACTTAAGGGTCTATTATCAAAATATGATGAGATTTTTAAATTCTTTTTTATAGAAACATGAAAATTAAAAGAGCAAAGCTTGCATATTCTATCATAATTAATATCACTTGATCCTTTAATTCTGATTGCTTATTCTAGTTAATGAAAACTATGTACCTTATAAGACTAATTTTTAAATTTTTTTGTGGAGTATCGTGCATTAATTAGTGTGTGTCTAAAACTGTATTTGCTCTCTGGAATGTTGAGTACTACATACTTTAATTGGGGTAAAATTCACATAACTTAAAATTAGTCATTGAAAGTGAACAATTCAATGGCATTTAGTATACTCCAAATGTTGTGCAACCATAATTTCTGTTCAGTTCTAAATTTTTTACATCATTCTAAAAGAAAACTCCATGTGCTTTAAATTGTTGCTCCTTACCTCTCCTCCCCCAGCTCCACCTTTTTTTTTTTTTTTTTCTGTCTCTATGAATTTACCTGTTCAGGATATTACATATAAATGGAATCACACAGTGCATGACCTTTTGTGTCTGGCTTCATTCACTTTGTTTCTGAGGTTAATTCATCTTGTATAAATTAGTGTTTCATTCTTTTTTATGGCTGAATAACATTCCATTGTTATGTCTATACTATTTTTCTTGATTCATTCATCTATTAACAAACATTTGGGTTCTTTTCACGTTTGGCTATTGTGAATGCTACTGCTGTAAACGTTAGTGTACGATTACTTGTCTGAGTATCTGTTTTCAGTTCTTTTTGGTTGAATGCTAATTTTGCTATATGAACCAATCATTCTGTCTTGCCAGGGTCTCCAGAACATGGCCCTTTTAGTACAAAAACTAGAACACTGCCTGGACAAACCAGGGCAGTTGAACTGGGGAAGTCTTTCTAGATATTCTCAGGTGGAATTATTTGTAATATCTAGAAATAATACCCTAATTTCTACTACTAATAGCTTGTGTTTCATCATAGCTTTTTCTTGCACAGGGCCATGAGCTTCTGGAATTCATTTTATGTTGGAGACTTCAAAACATCTAGCACAGTGCTTTATAATCAAAGCTTATTTGGGGAGGGTGAGTTAAATTGCTGTAGATTTTAATAAAATTCTTAAAAAGTATTTGGAAAAGAATTTATTGGTTCTTTTATGTAGTTTAGAGCCATACTGCCTGGGTTCAAATCCTAGCTTTGTAAGTTATTTTCCCAGAGTAAATACTCTGTAAATTTTTTTATTCTTAAAGATTAAACTGTTTGCATTCATGGAAAAGGGATGGTAAGAATAAGTGAATCAGCTCTTCATATATATTTAATATATTTATATATATTTATTTCATATTTATAGTTAATATATATATTTTTACAACTGCATAAATAAGTAAAACGGTTCAGTTCAAAGGATTTTTCCCCCCTAGGATTATACGAATAGTGTTAAAAGGTATAGTTTTTCACAATCTATGCTTATTTACTTAATTTGTATTTCTTTTTCTTGTAATGTAGAAGAAAATGACTAAAGTTATCAGCAAAATGATTAAAACCAATCATTGGTTAACATTTAGAAGCCTAATTAAGTAAAATAGATAAAAGTCAGTAATCTAGATTTTAAAGGCATTTGATAAGTTTAGTGATTCTTTGAGATCACCCGTTTTTAATCATACTTACAGTCTTGAATGAAGATAATTCACTCAACACTTAGTTCATATTTCTTGTTCAGGTTTAAGTCCCAATTGAGTTGACATGCCATATTATATGTTTAAAAAGTGATGTCTCAGAGAGTCTCCTCATTTGGAAGCATATTGCCTCATTAGGAGATGACACAAGACAGTACAACCAATGGAATGACTTTTGGTTTTGAACATATCACATTCAGAAAGGCGTGATACACTGTTGTAAGATGCACTGTTGAAATTTCTCTTTATCTTAAAATAAAATAGGGTTTGTAAGCATATGATGATAGTCCAAACTTTCTGTATGTTTATTTATTTTCCTATATTGGTAGCTGTGAAAACACTGAGAAACCTAAAATACTGCTTTCACACAGGAGTTGCTCACCTTCCCATAGATGACCTGAATCTTTGAGTCAGATCTGCTTCTGCAATATGTTTCTATGTATAGGCCTTAATGTATTCAGTATAATAAAACCTAAATAACTTGAGGATTTGAAATAAAGATTATAAATTTGATTTGTATTTAGTATGCTGAGAATAGTTGTGGTCCCATTGCTAGTTGAAAGGCACTCGAGACCAGTACTCAGTCTTTTTTGTTTTTTATATGCCAGAATAAAAAAGTAAGTTTTCCTGGCATCAGCCTTTATTTAATTTTATCTTGCTGTTGCACAACATATTGCTGAACTATTAATCTTTAAAAGTACTGAGATCATGTTTTATTTGTGGATGACTAGAAAAGTCCTAAAAACTATATAAGGAAAAAGAAATGGCTTGACCGAGTTTCACTAATTCTTATAAGAAAGTATTCATCTCAGTTTGCAATTTGAGTACCAAGTTTCAGGACATTACATTTTGAGTCACTGATAAAGAAGTGCTCAAAAACCAGTATTTTGAAGGGAAGCACAAAGACTTTAAACCATGGCACCGTGATGCATGACACTGTAATCAAGAAACAATTCTTGATACACATTTTCAGTGAGGTTTTTTATATTATATGGTTCCCTTAGGAGGAGATGAAAGATGTTTCTCACAGAGAAAATGTCATGCCTAGTGAAGGAAATGCGTTTTACATGATTTGTAATTGCTAATATGATTCAGGTGCCTGCCTGAGATGACTTTGTGAAATAAAACTAGTTTTCTATAACATATGATTCAAACACTATCAGATTGGCACACAGCTATGAAGGTTATGGTAGTTTGTAAGATAATGACCATTTTGTGAAAAATAAACTATTACATTGATACATTCATGTTTGTTTTTATCTTGAAATTAAATAATGTGTATAATTCTGCAGAAATTTTCTTCATACAATTATGTGAGATCAAAAATGCTGATTTTTGTATGAATTATTTTATCAATTTATCTTGTTCTAATTGGATATAATGATTTGATATTTCAACACCAGTTTGAAAAATCCTGACCCTAGAGTCTATCATTCCCATATATTTCTACAGAATTAGCTGAAATTAATAGAGAAATATGCCTAGTTTATTTTTGAGGGTTTAGTCTCTGAGTATGTTTACTATAAATTGAAATTTCTCTCCCACTAGAATTAACAGGAGGGCAACTTTGTCTTACCTCCTCCTCTATTTTAATACCTAGAAAAGATCTGTAACATTACATACATTTATTAACATGTAGAGATTGATTAAATTAATCTTAATTTATCAAAATTAATTATGTCGATGAAAATAACACATTTTACCAATTTTTTTTTTCTAGTAACCTTTTGCTCAGCCGTATTCCTCAAAGACTGTTTCATACAATATTTCCTATTCAGACAATGGAATTTCTTCTACTCTCTAAACTCTCTGGCAATACCTTTTTATCACATTTCACAGAGAAAATTAAAAACAAATTCCATTATCGTCCCTTTACCAAATGAAAAAATTCTCTGCATCTATACTCTTCCTGTCCTTCTCTCTGGGTTTAAATTAAAAATGTGCCATCTCGGAGGTAGATAAGGGTAAAGGAGGTCAAATATATGGTGAAGAAGGAAATTTAACTTTGAGTGGTGAACACACAATGCAACATACATATGATGTATCATTAAATTGTACACTTGAAAACTATATAATTTTTTTAACCAATGTCACCTAAATAAATTTAATTTAAAAAAAATCATGTCATCTTGCTATGAAATATCAGCCCCTCTCTTCATCCTCTGGATTTTCTTACAAATTGACTTTGCAGGGACCTGAATTCTACTAGAAATCTTCTCACCTCAATCTTTATTAGGACCCCCAGTATCATTTAAAAAGTATGTCTTGGTAACTTTTGTTATCAAACAAAACAAAAGAAAATAAAACACTATTATAGGCAAATCTTTCTCTAGCCAATACCTTATTTTTCTACATAATTCTTTAACCACAATTCAGATATATAAAGAATAAAAATCAAGTTTTTTAAAAAAATTTATTTAGCTGGTTAAAACTATGTCAGACTTTAACTGACAAGAGGCTATTTATAGGCTTATGTAACTTAGCAGAGTTTCATGCATTTTACTCTAGAAAAAAATAATAAAAATTTTAATATAATTGATTTTGAGGTGCTATTAAAAAGTAATTGGGTGTCTTCTGAATAAAACAACAGAATATTCATCCTAAAAATCTTACTAAAATGAAATAAAGGAATAAAAATAAAATAAGTAAAATACCTACATACAATAGGTATTTTCTTAAGCGTGAAATTATTAGAGTAACAAAACATACCTGACTCAAAATTTTCAAATAAAGGACTGTGGATCCGTCCTCTCCTGCTTGGTCAAGCTTCTCAAGATAGTTCCGATTCACACACTATTTTCACTTTACTGTCTCCAGTTCTCCATTAGACACATTCCAGCCTTCTCTTTTGAAACTGTTCTTACTAAGGTAGTTAGTAATTTCCATATTGACAAATCCATACGACACTTTCCATTTCTTTTCTTCCTTGAAATGTGAGTACCATTTGACTCAGTTACTCATTCATAAAATATTCTTTTTTCACCAAGTTTTCATAATGTTCTTCCTTGTCTTCTATAACTATAGATCCTTTTCAGTCCACTAAATAGTGTTCTCCTCTACGTATCTTCTGAAGTTGGTGTTTCTTATATTTTTCTATTATTCTATATTCTTAAAACATGTGTATTCCATCCTCATCATGGCCTTCTTCCAAATAATTCCCAAATTTATATATCCAAACTCTACAGCTTTTAATGCTGTAGGCCCCCACATCCAGCTCAGTAAGTAGTAGTCTCCTCTTGAATGTTTTATAACTATCGCAAACTTTTTTTGCTTCAAATTTAACTCATATTTTCTTCCTTGTACCCTCCCTAAACAAAACAAAACTAAATAAACTAAAATAAAACCTAAATAAACTAAAATAAAATAAGAAAGAAAATTCTTTCTTCATTTATTCATTTGAAATTTTTATTACTTACTTACTATAAGCCTAACACTCTTGTAGGCATTAGAAATATACCAGTGAAAGAGATAATTATGGTTTCTCTCTGCATGAAGGAGACTGAATTGCTAAATCATAAATTAAAACAAATACTTCCATCTTACCACTTTGTATAAGTGGGATGAGGTGAAGTAAATAGGTTCCTGAGATAGAACAGTTATCTTGGTTTGGCTAAGAAGGCTTTTCTGAAGACACAGTATTAATGCTGAGCTCTGAAGAGTGAGGCAGATCTGATGAGAGCCATAGTGAGAGTCCAGGAAAGCAAAAGTGAAAATATCCTGAGTGGAATGACAGAAAGGAGGACACTATAATAACTGTCAACTTCAACTAGATAACAAAAGTAAGTAAAATTTTGCAGTTCTGTTTAGCAATAAATTGCATGTCTTAAAATTATTTTATGCCATTTTAAAAAGGTGTATTTCTAACAACTTTTTTGGTAATAGCTCACAGTTGAACTTCCTCTGGAAGTATTGCCTATGTGGCTTCCATTTGTTTTCTTGACTAAATTCCATGATTTGTTATATTCTTCTTTCTGTGAAAGAAGAGTAAGTCTGCTCAATATTTGAAAAGTTATTGAAATTAGAACTTGTGAGAACATTTTTTCCGAACGTCTTCTTGAAAAATGTTGTGGTAGTGACCAATTATTTATTTTAAATTAATCTTAGGTTGGTTTGAATCCCTTAATTAATATCTTCTTAGTCACTTCCAATTCCTCTCTTCACAACGAGTTGAAATATAGCAAGGTGACCCAAATTACCACTCGAGTTTACAACTTCAGAAGTCCAAAATGATAGATAGGATTTGGATGATTACAACATGTAGAAAATTGCAGAAAAGTATAAGAAAATGTTTATGTGATTATTAAAATAAAGAATATACTTACATAGAAAATAACTCCAATATAAATGTAACAAAATAGATATTGGTGTGAATTATAGTTTTTACAGAGCATAGGATTTAGATTCTAATATTGGATACTATTTACCTGGCTTATTAATTTCAGAACAGAGTCATTAATGATTTAAGAGTCCAGATTCCATTCACCACTGCACCAGACCAAAATGAAGTACAACTAACATCAGCAGAAATGTCAAATATATTAATGTGGCTTTTTTAAACCTCTGTAGTTGCTGACCTAGTTTTAATTGATAGTCTATGATGCTAAGACAGGATTTGTGGCCTGGATAAGAAAAAATATTCTCTTCAAAGCGATGAAGACAGAATCACTTAAATCCAATGTTCCATTTTTGACTTGCTATGTAAGATAATAAAAAATATGAGTAAAGTGTAGTGAAGAGCAATTCCACATCAACCTTGTATAGTGTCCAGCACAGCGACATCTAGTCAGTAAATGCTCTTTTGAATGATTGCTTTTGTATAAAAAATATTTGTCCCAACTTTGTATGTGACTAGGACTTTCTTATCTAGAATCAGGAATTTGCCTAAAAATTACTTGTGTAGATGGAACTTTCTCTACCCTCTTGTCTAACATAGTCAAGTTTATTCTTGTTATTCTTTGAAATGGCATCATGTTGGCCACAAATTTTCATTTATTAATTTTTGAATTCATTTGTTTATTGTATGTCCCTTCAATAGAATCTAAATTTCATTGCTGGCATATAATAGGCATGATACATGTATTTGGTAAATAAGTGCTGTTGAGTAATTATTTATTAACACTACATATAGGCTACATATGTCCTCAGACCCTTTCAGTCTCATGGATGAAAACAGGTACTCTAAAGCAAATGTTACAATTTTTAAAGGGACATTTTCTGTCTGTTTTCTTTCATATAAACCTAGCATTTATGGATGGTTCTCAAAGATGCTAATATATGCTTCTTACTCACCAAAACAATGAGTCTTGTACACATACTCACCACTGGCCTTTTAATTCTGTTTCTCAACAAAAGTTTAATTGATATATCACTCATGTTCCTACTATATTAACTATCTCTAAATGAACGTATTTAAAATTAATGTTCCAGGAATATATCTTCCAATGTTAATAAATACTAAGGATAACAGAAGAAACTAAAATTCTTAATGAAATTCTCAGAAAAGAAGGAGTTCCACTGAAGGAGTTCTTCAGTCTTTTTCCTTCCCGTCCCTCCCCTCCCCTCCCCTCCCCTCCTCTCCTCTCCCTTCACTTTCCCAGGGTCACTCCCATCACCCTCCAGCAGCCATGCTCAGATGAGCTCTAGCTTCACCCAGCTTTGCCCCACTCTTTGGTAGGAAAGGGAAAAGGTAAGAATTGCCATGGGTGAGAGAGGTGCTGTTGTGGCTTTTCCTGACACTTAAAATGTTGTTGAGATGTGATAACGTTAGATGGAAAAGATGCCTATGCAAACTCATGAATAGGGCTTTTATAAAATGTTCACTGGAATCTGAGTTCAATATTTGACTTTAGCTGTTTGTCTAAACAGTTTACCAGCCTGTTAGAGGATCGTTGCTCAAATCATAAAAATCACAAATTTCCAAATGTGTTACAGTAAAGACATTCTTAGTAACTGTTTAGTGATACTTCGTGCTAAGTGCATTGTATGCATTGCCTATTTGAATCTTCAACAGTTACTCTAGGTAATAGATATTTCAATTCTCTTGTTTCCTTGTGTTTCAAAATGGAAATAATTCTGTTCATGTAACCTTGTGTTTTCACGTACCCATAGAGATTAATCAGGAAATTCAAAAGGACATTTTTGGTCCCTTCCTTTAGTTTGAGCTCTCC
>NW_006439757.1:5848677-5888135 GCF_000325575.1 Pteropus alecto
CCCCCCACCCCCTGCCCCATGACAGTTGCATTTTCCCAGCTTTTAGAAGTGAGATAAAATGTGCAACTTGGCTGGGGCTTTCCGTCTCTTTATTAAATGAACTCAAGCAATTCAGAGGCGATCATTTGAAACTTTCACTTTGGGTTGATTTGAGAGACTGTATTTTGGGAAGCTTAGACTGGGAGCTGATGATTAAGAATACCTATGGCTTAATAGACTAAGGTGGCTTTTCAAGAAGGATGTTAGGACCAGCGGCTACAGCTTTCTACTCTTCTGCGGAATACTTGGCTTCATGACTAGATGCTGGTGTTGGGCTTCCCAGGCAGCACTGTTCAGAAGTGGGGACTAAGATTTCTGCAGGATCCTGACTGACTCTCCCTTCCTCCTTTCCTTATTCACCTCACATATTTATGAATGCTGGCTGTGCTTCAGACATAGTTCTGTCTAGCAAGGCAGGTATCTTGCCTTGGCCTTATGGAGCTTCCATTCTAGGTAAGGGAGATAGCCAGTAAAGGGATAACCATATAAGAATTTGCAAATAAGCAAATGAGGTAGTGATAAAAGCTATAAAAAAATAGGGAAATGTGGTAGAGAGTGACAGGAGAAGGTTTCTGTCACACTCTGAGAGGGCCTCTCTGCACTGATGTGTTGACGCAGCCATGAGAATAATGGCAGAGGTCCTTGCAAAGGCTCTGGGATGAGCTTGGTGAGTTTATGGGCAGAAAGAAGGCCAGTGTGGCTCAAACACACAGTGCGACAAGGAGGGGAGTAGGAAATAAAAGTGAAGATATTGGTGGGGCGCATGTATGTAGGGCTTGAAGACCCCAGTAGATCTGTAGACTTTTCTTTCTCTTCCCCTCCCCTCCCCTTCCCTTCCATTCCCTTCCCTTCCCTTCCCTTCTCTTCCCTTCCTTTTCCTTTTTTGCTGGGTGAACCCAATCTAAAACAGTCTTCTTGGATCCTAGTGTGGGGATAAGGAAGATTTGTATGGATGCTTTGATATTTTTGCAAAACTAGCACAGCATTTGTTCATTATTCTGTTTTTAGTAATGTACAATTTAGATCAGTGGTTGTTAACTTGACTTTAGAGAACCTGTGAACATCTCTAAACTTATTTGCAGACAGAATATTCTGAGAAATAAATGCATTAAGAGGAATTTCTGGATAAGGATTAATATTTTTATCAGATTCATAAATGGCATCCACGATTTTCCAGAAAGTATTGAAATAATTACTAGAAATAATTCATTTTGAAAATGGGAAAAGAATATTTTTGCTTTATGAATTTAAAAGCTTACATTTTTAAAGATTCTTTGTTCATAAAGTCAAGGAATCATCGATTTAGAATAGATATCAAGAAAACTGCAATCAGATATTCCAAAAAATAAATAATAATTTTTCTTCAAGTATTGGAAATTAAATCTAAGCATCATTCTTTATAAAATAATTCAGTATTGCTTGTAGTCTCAGCATTTTACTTTCCATTAACTAGCATACAGAATTTTTTGTATACCAGGAAAAAATTTTCTTTCACATTATCTGTGGTAAAATATTGCTTAATTTGTTAACAAACATCTATTGTCTGCAGAAGGTAAATTTATGTATTTTGCCTCTCTTCATAACAGTTTTTTCATACCTTTAATTATCTATCTTGCCCTCCTTTGGCATTTCTTAAAGTGGAAGATAACTCTAATAGGTCCATTTATAGAAACATATTTTCTATACCTTCACTGCCAACTTTAAAAAGGATTAAATTTGTCATTATTTAGCAAATAATTTTAAATAATAAATTTAATAGTTATTTAAAATTTTTATTTTACTAATTCATGTGACTTTCATGTCATATAATACATTTGCATTTTATATTTTAACACTAAAATTATTCAGAAGTATCTCATGGTATTTTTATCTTAACTGATCTCATTTCTACCTTTTTTTCTGACAGGATCCATTTTGTCTCATACTTTTTACATCTCTATTTAGCCAACAATGGCCATTTGCCCCCTTTCTATATATAGTTCAACTCAGTTTTGCCTTCTAGCTCTCCTGGATGCCTTACATCTCAAAGCTGCTTCTTTTGCTAGTTGTAATATATTTAAATTTTATCAAAATCAAATTACTCAAAATTTATTTCTTTAATCGTTGTTAATCTAAACACTCAGTATTCTATCAATTTTTAACCATTATATTATCTCAGATTATTTATACACAAAATTATCAAATTAACAGTGACCTGATCACTGAAAAGCATTTGTGGCATATTTCATCAGGTTGATTATATTTACTAGTTAAACATGATCAAATTTAAATTATCGAACAATGTAGGTGGAGCCTTATCTGTACATATTAAGCCTAAAAGTGGATAGAGTCTAAGATCTAGATCTTATAGTAATAATCTATGTTTAATTTTAAAAGGCAAATAATACACTGCTATATTTCCTATCAAACAGGGCTGAGCATTTGGCAAGTGATGGTTTTAATATACAATACACTTCTACTGAAAATAAATTGAATATTATTAACAGATAGTTTAAACAAAATTTTCTCATAGTGGTCAGTCTCACATATATAAACATAATTGTAGAATCTATATTTCATTTTAACATACATAGAATAATTGATTTTCAAAATTCCTTCTTTCCTAGTTTTTTCCTTTTAAAGCCCAACCACAGACTTACAAGTACTGAAAATAGCCAGTTCATCTTTCTTGTAGACTTTTCATTAAAATGCATAACTTACTTTGAAAGGATTGATTATAATGGTCATTACAAACTTGGCTAAGAACACGTGCTGATGAGGATGTAACTAGCAAAGTCACCAAATTAATAGCTTTACAAGAGGATTATAACGAGCAGTATTAATATGCAGGAGTTTTATTAATTTACAAGAGACTTTTTTTGTATTTGATAATATTAATGCAATGACAAAATACTGTAAATATTTCTTATTTAGTTTAAAATGAAATGTAAAGAGATATATGTAAACAGAAAAAAAGAGGCTCATCAAATGGAATCACTATTAAAAGAAAACAAAAGTAGTCATGAGAGCCATAAAATTTCCTTTTATATAAAGTTGGTTTTCCATTATCTCTAGCTTCACTGATCACTATACAGGTGAGGTTATTGCTTTTTCAGTTTTATTAATAAACCTATTAGTACATAAATAGCCTTCTGGCCTTTCCTAAACAAATGGAAAATGAAATAGTTTCATTATCCCTAGGGATTCATGCACTCCTGGTTATAGAACTACCCCTGAAGGAATGGCTCTGTTTACAAGAAAATGTTTATCTTGAAGACTTCAAATTAGATTCTATTGTTTGTATTCTTTAGATTTTTTAACCAGGAATGGAATACCATTTGAAACCCTGTTCTGTTTTATTTTAAAAAAATCTTTTAAAAATATTAGAGGCAATTCCAAAAAAGGATAAAGCATGAGTCCTGTCAAATTGCAAAACTTCAAGAAAAAGAAATATGAGAACAGGCATTTTGGTTTCAAAGAAGCTTATTTTATTATATTGCAGTGATATTTCAGGAGTTGAATGTTTTAATTTTCAAATGGCTTTCAAAGTAGGAAAATAGAAAAACACCAACTGCATGCTAGGCCTAAAAACATGTGGTGGGAAGTGAAAGATAAATAACACATATCCCATTCATTCATTGATTCATACTCAGATAGAACTAACTCCTCTCCAAACAAGAAGGTACTCATCACCTTAAACTTTACATATAAAAAATAATTCTTAAACTTTACATATAAAAAATAATTTCTTAAACTTTACATATAAAAAATAATTCCTTATTTGCCACAAATTGATTCATTGCATTTATTGTTGCTGTGTCAAATTGCTTTGGTTACAATACTACTTAGAAAGATATCAGCAATAATTTTAAAAGCAATTCTTATGTGCCTGCTTTGTGCTCCATAATTATAGCAGGCTAGAGTTAATAGAATATCCATTTAACTTACTGAATTCCAGAAGACTCAATGAAGCTGAAAGGAAGCAGGCAACTAAAAAAAGCAAAGAAGTTGAAAAAGCAGGGGTTTAAAGAATTGGCTTGATAGCCAATCTGCCATTTATAGGAAACATAGACTATTGGATGGATAATAAAGTATGATGGAATAAAGCAAGGGAATTATTGTAATTAAACAAGTCTAAACTTCATGCTTTGATATAGATAGTTTGAAATGGTTAGAGATAAACCACTCTTGTGAATTCTTGGAAAGCAGTGGACAACCTTCATCTCTCCGACTCCAGTGGTGGGTCTAAGGCTTGATGGATAAAGTACACTAAAATTTTCTTGACCTAATGAATTAATTTATTAATAAAAATTAATAAAACCCAGTATCTAGAGGTTAAAAAATTTCTATTATAATACAGTTTATTTCAAACATATTTATTGAGGAATCTGTATTTTTAGAATACTTTATTTCTCTTTACAGGTGATTGGAAACCAATAAAAGGCCTGTACAGTTATTTAAGATTATTGCATCCTAATTGAAAAGATAAAATCTGAGTTACTTAAATAGTAAGTTACTTAGGATCTTATGTAATATGTTATTTGGAAATAAAAAGATTCAGAGTAAAGAGTAACATGTTTAAGGTTCCTATTAGCATCAGAATTCACACAAATTACAATTTTCTCTATGAAATTTCTATAAAGCTGTAGGGAGATGTCAAAGTTTTTCCTTCAAAAAACTTAGGTGATATGCTCCCTATGGTAGAGTACCCAATTCTTAAAAAGTAGTTCAAGAATATTCATTAGCCTTTTATTACAGTTAATAAAAATTAGGATCCTAAAAATGAGCATACATGCCCATGAAATTTCATAAACATTTAAACAATTGCTTTTAAAAGTGCACACAACAATTAAATACCACATATGTAATTGAAAATAAGGAAAATAATACATTTTCAGTATATGAAAGACATGACTTTTGATCAAAGGTAAAATTGAATATATTCAGTTTCTGGCATATAGGGTGTTTTGATTTTTATGTATATTAGTATAAATTTTCACAAAAAAATCATACCTGGATAACTTCCTGGTTGCCTTTCTAGGTTCTAGTACCTGCTTAGAGATATTATTGGGTTTTCTGTTTGTTTTATGTCCACATTTGATCAAGAAGAAGGCTGAGCGAGTGCTGTGTTTTGTGATACTCATGCCCATGTAATAAATATGCAGTTTGCTACATGTGAAGAAAAAAATATTCTTTTTTATTTCTAAATGTGAAGTCTCAGTATTAAACATCAATTTTTTTTAAATTCAGTTTTAAAAATGCTTTCATATCCATTTCCCAATTTTTCTACTTCCCTGAAAGGTGCTACCTCCTGAATTTAGGAAGGACATGATTCATTGAAATGGTAATTTAGCAAATGTTCAGAGATTCTATTTACTTTTCAATATTCCTTTTAGGATGCCCTTAAGAGATTCAATATCTCATTTTCTAGTACCAAGGGACAGCAGGCAATTTATGCATAATAACTATCTGTTACATTTCCCTAACATTAACTTTGCTTGTAAATAATAATTGTGTTTTAGATGTGGGAATGTTTACCAGGAGATTAACAATTTGTAAAAGCTCTGACATGGCTGATGTAAAATAATATAATTCAATTTGAAAAGCCATAATTTCAAGTGATACAGTTTATACTGCTCTTCTTAGTCAAGGTAGGATAAAGCACACTTCCTGTCAGAGATGATTGGATAATGTGATACATTACCTGATTACAAAATGATTCTAGGAAAACAACCCATTTCTCTATATTAATCTGACTTTTTTAGTGTCCGCCCTCTCTTTGCATTCAGATGAGGTGCTCTGCACCAACCTAATTCTTTTTTATGTGCTGGTTTTTTTTTTTCTTTTTTTTAAAGCGCAGTTTTCTCTAAACTGCTTAAATAATGATAGTTTTGCAAAGTTCTTAATAGTTTTTCAAATGTCTTGAATTTTTAATTTGGTTTATTTTCCTTTATGACAATTTGTGTGAGTAGTAACAAGACTGAAAAATATGTAACTCGGTGAGTTTCAACAATATGTAATAATATTTTAATTGGCCAGTATCACTTTGAATTTATGTTACCTTTCATTATGTAGTTTCCACATATTTTGTTATTTTGCAATTATTAAATTTTTAGAAAAGGAAATTAAACATGCAGATAAATATAGAGAATTCAGTTTTACATAGCAGGTGAATAAATTACAAATATCAGACAGTTGTCTTTTCTAAGATTTTTAAACATTTAATTAAGAAAAGTAGAAATCATTTGTCTATTGATGAATACTAGAACTTTCACATATCGTGCTAAAAATACTTCCAGTTTCTAAGGAAACATTATGTTTTACAAGATATGATTGTCCTTTTATCCATTATAAAAATGGAAGTTACTCAACTCTGTTCTCATTGTCACTCAGTACACTAATACATTCTTTCCAGTAGAATGGCAAATAGGGACTACGGTGTTTTTCCCTTTATTGATTTATTATTGTTGTTGGAATACTTTTACTCATGTTCTTAGTTTGTTTCAAGATTCTTTTCCAGTAATACAAGGGACAATCCACACAGAATTTACTCACATCATACAACACAGACTTTCTGTCTCAGAGTAAACTTTAATGGCCATATTGTTTAACTCTCTTATTCCTGTGGAAACTGAGGCCCAAAAAGAGTGAGGGGCTTTTCCTAAATCAAAGGGGAAATTAATGGCAGAATTGTAAATTTAAAGGTTACTCTTCGTGCTGCCTTTCTGGATTATAAATGTACTCTTTCTTTTTATTCCACAATTGTTTAATTAAAGCTGGACCACTTTCATCATACCACAAAAAAGCTATTTTTGTTTTTTTAAAGCTAACAGTGGTATAGACTTTGCGTGTTAGTTGCATGTCATTTGACTGCCAAACGTTCTTCTCCTTGCTTTCTTATACATGGACATTTAATTTTCTAGCTCAATTTTCTATCCGTTGTTATATTTTTAAAGTTCTATTTCTTACATTGAATATTTTTTGAACACTCTTTGGGATTACCGACCTTAGTTTTTGGCTTGATTTTTGTCTATTTATTCAACTTCTGTTCAATTGCCTCTATGCACAGACCAGGATCATTTTTTAAAACCATTCTACTGATATTGATGTACAAAAGGCTGCACATATTTAATGTATATAATTTGATGAGCTTGGAGATAAGTATGCACTTGTAAAACATCACTGCATCTATTACCTCCAAAATTTTTATTTTGCCTTCTTTCTTTTTTTTTTTTGTGGAATAAAAATATTTAACATAGGATATAACTTCTTAGCAAATGTTTAAGTGCACAATACATTGTTAACCACAAGCACTAAGCTGTACAAATCTCTTGGATTTATTCATCTCATATAACTGAAAATTTATACCCTTTATCCAACACCTCCCCATTTCCCTCTCCTCCAAGGTCTCTGGTAACCACAATTCTACCTTCCGATTCTGTGAGTGTGACTATTTTATATTCCTCATATATATAGATCATGTAGCATTTGTTCTTCTATATCTGGCTTATTTCACTTCCAAGTTCTTCCATAGTGTTATGAATGACAGAATTTCCTTCTTTTTTGAGGTTGAATAATATCTTGTTACACGTAAATACCATATTTTCTTTATTCATTCATTCATCAGTGGAATTTAAGTTGCTTCCATGCCTTGGCTATTGTGAATAATACAACAGTGAATATGGGAATGCAGATATCTTTTCAAGATTCTAATTTTAATATTTTTGGATATATACCCAGAAGGGGAATTGCTGGATCACATGGAAGTTCTATTTTTAATTTTTGAATTTTGGAAAAGACAATTTCATGTGCACAGTCTTTCTACCCCAGCTAGGCCACGTAAGAATTAGATGTGGGCCTTGAACACTTCCGAAGCGGGAGATGAAGAGCCCATACAGCCTTTGTCAGGCTTATCACTTTGTGTGGGAATCCTTTCCTGTTCAGGCACAGTATCTCTTTTGTTCATTTTAAGCATGTGCATCCATGACCCTTTGGCACATCCCAAGCTTTCAGTGTTTCAGGTTTCACAGGGAAGGAGGCAGAGAGAGGTTCTTCTGCAGCCTGTAGGATAGTTGTCATCCATTTTTTGCAAAGAACCCGAGAGTCATAAGGGGCCAACGGATACTGTTAGAGCTGAACTTGCTCTATTTCTTCTCTATGTGAGTAAAAGTTGTTCTATCTAAGGCCTGACTGTGTTGTATTTTTGTTGGTGGCGTTAATATCAAGATGCAGTGGGCAGGAAGGTTTGGATGTCTATTCCTAGTCATTGGAATAGTGATGATCTTTGCTATCCTCCATGTAGTCGAAGTGCTCCCTTAGCGTGGGTAACAAGTTCATGGTGTTCTGCTGGACATGGAGGAACCTCCATACTGTTTCCCACAGTGATTGCGCCAATATGCATTCCAGCCAACAGGGTACAAGGGTTTTCTTTTTTCTCCACATCTTTGGCGACACTTGTTATTTTTTGTGGTTTTGATAATAGCTATTCTTAATATGTGTCAAGTGATATATCAGTGTGGTTTTATTTGTATTTTCCTGATGACTAGTGATGTTGCGTGCCTTTGACTATACCTGTTAATTGTGTGTCTTCTTTGGAGAAATGTCTGTTTAGACCCTTAGTCCATTTTTTAATCGGGTTATTTGTTTTTTAGCTTTTTTTTTTTTTTTTTTTTTGCTATTGAGTTATATGAATTTCTTATATATATTGGATATTAATCATTTCACATATTTGCAAATATTTCCTCTCACACAGTAGATGCCTTTCACTGTGTTGATTGTTACTTTTGCTGTGCAGAAGCTTTTCAGTTTGATGTGCAAAAAAATAATATAAATGGAGCCACTTTAAATGGAGTTAGAGCTGCCATCTCAGAGGAGCTGCCTAGCATGTCTTACTCCTCAAACCTCTGGAAAGTTAAAACTGGGCAAAATAACCTTTGAATGAGACCTAATGCAGCACTGTATTTTAAACAACTGTTTGTAAAGATAACAAGAGTGTGGACTGCTTTATGACTACTGGACTGAAAATTAAAGACCTTCTTTAGAATTAGCATCACTGCGTTAGCTTACCTGCACCTATAGAAATTCCTTCCTTAGTCTATTGACACTCACAGAGATTGCTTTCTTCTATTCATGTAATTGCTCCCCTCCGCTTTCTTGTAAATATCCCTTGCCTTCGCCTCCTAATAGGAACACCACATAGGTGTTTCCTGTATCAATGCTTCCCGTATGGCTATTTTTTGGAAATCTGATATAAATTGTTTCTTCTCACTGTGGCTTTTTATTTTTAGGTTAACGGATGTGATCCCATATGTCTATTTTGCTTTGGTTACCTGTAGTTTTGATGTCATATCTAAGAAATCATTGTCAAGGCTAATGTCAAGAAGCTTTTTCGATATATTTTCTTCTACAAGTTTAACAGCTCGAGGTGTTATATTTATTTAACTGTATAACCCATTTTGAGTGGAATTTTGTTTATAGTATAAGATAAGGGTACAATTTTATTCTTTTGTAAGTGAATATCAAGTTTTCCTAATACCATTTATTGGAGAGACATAGATGCCTCAGACGTTTGCATAAACTGGTTATAGACATATAAGCTTTGTGTGTGTGTGTGTATGTGCACACACATGTGTGTTTTGTGGAATGATGACACAATTCTGCACATAGACATATCAAGGATCACATCTGGCATCCCCCTGGTACCCATAATACCTTTCCTTTTCTCTTAGAGTAGTCTAGTTTAATGACATTTGGGGTCTCTCTGATGTGAGTGGACTCATTACTATGACAGTTTTTTTCTTCTGTGACATTCCCAGTGGATAAGATGTGGTATCTTGTAATCAATAGGAATCTACTACTTTCAAAGAATATTCTGGAAGACCACTTGGGTAACCACGATTCTTAAATTTCATCTGGCTGCTGGTATAACAGCTGTGTTGATAGATACTAAAAAGGAAGAAAAAAAAATGGGACCTATAATTCCAGTATGAGTGGTTGCTAAAGAAATACTTCTAGGTCTTGATTAAAATATTCCTCTAATCTGTGGGCCAAAAATGTGTTAAGTCATGACAGAAAGTGTCACAAGTCATGATTAGGTAAATAACATGGAGTGCCTTAAGAAGTCTCCTTAAAAAATGGAATATAAACTAATGATTATATTTTAAAGTCTAATGATTAGGATAGCTTATGTATATGACAGAGTTCACTGACACATAATACCAGTAATTAGAGATTTGTGGGTGATTGCAAAGAAGAAAATAAAGGCTATAATTTTCAAGTGAACATCTGTTACTACATAGATTCTGAAAGAACAAAGGACCATTCATAATTTAGTGTCTATATATGTTTAGAGAGTCTTATATAAGCTGAAAGAATAAAACATCTTGGTTATCAGGTCTGTTGGCAAGGAGAGACAATCTAGTGTTAGACTCTACATTCTGATCTGAAAAAAATCCCTACTATTAATTAACTCACATAAATAAATTAGTTCAATGTAAGCATTCTCAAAAATTGCCTGGTACATAGTTAATGCTGTGCAAACATTTGTTCTTCTTCTTATGATCAACTGGACATTCTCGCAAAATAAAGAATGTATAGAGCAGATACATGTAAATGGAGATTCATACTATCCCAAAGAATGACAGTGTTTGCTACTCCAAAGGACAGTGTGTCAGTACTTTAATAAATATATTTAATAAGTATAAAAGATCTCCACAAACCCTTAAAATGGCCAGCTGGACTAGACTTTTTCTGTTCGGTTTTTGACACTGATATCAAAAATAGGAACAGAAAGTTGAATAGTTGGTTCGACAGGAGCCTGGAGGAACTCTGCTTCTGTCTTTTCTGTGGTATCATTACTCTTAATTTGCTAAATTTTCAGCACTTATTTTCAAATCTGATCGTCATTCCTGAAATAGCTCTGAGATTTAGCAAAGGTAGATTTGTATTTTAACACTTCCCAATAAAATATAAAAAGATAATTAAAGTTTACAAAGAAAGTAGTGGTAAAAAACCTACAGTTATATGACCATCTATTTCTTACATATATTCTTGTTTCAAAAAATTTACAGAATTGGATTTATACATTAAAACAATTATTTTCCTTTCCATGATAATTTTTTCTACATTTATGAGTTCTAAAGACTGAGAATACAAAGCACAATCTGGAAAAAAGGCCAAAGGACCCTTTGTTCAAAGAACTGGGTGAACTGACACACTTGTGTTGTTGTAGGGACCCCCTGCATGGTTTCCTGCCTCCTCTTGATAAGTTCTATGTTGAAGAGATGACTCAGGTCTAGAAATGGGAAAGGGATCACAAGTTTTCTATTGCTGCAAATGACATGGGAATGCAGCTCTTGAGCTTTGTATAAATTAGTAATATTTTGTTTGCTTCTTATGTTTTACCCTCAGGAACACTCTTGTCTATTTACCATTGCCACAGGTCCTTCAAAGGGATAACCCTTTTTTATTCCTTCAGGCTGGTGCCTATTTAGATAAGCATGGACTAATTAATTATGTTGGTTAATTATCACTATCTGGCCTCTAATATTTTGTCATCCTATCATCACCCCGTTGGTACTAGGGAGCCTAATTTCAAGGCAACATCTCCTATCTTCAATCCTGGACTATACAGGAAGACCGTCAAAAAGTTTCTCATGAAATGCTCTCACGCTAGTGTTTTTCTGATTTAAAAAAGAATTTGTCCTCTGGGCTCTCTTGGGACACAGTGAGCTGGGGGACTTTGGTGGTCACTTTCAATAATTTCTAAGGTGCTCAAATCTATGAGCCTACTAATTCCTTCTTTGATACTCTATGAAAACAATTTCGGTATCTCTACATTATTTACTGTAAACTATTGTCATTACCAAGTTTCAAGGAACCATCCCTGCAGGAAGTGAGGGTCAACCCCAGGTATCTTTTTAATGATATTGTATTCTGAATCATAGGAGCATATCACTATATCAATAAACTTTCCCCAATCTGGTCATTTTATTTCATGTCCCAATACTGAATTTTGACACTCTTAAGGTCAACTCCCAAATATTTTCTCAAAATTTCTGCTGGTTTATATTGTCCAAGACCTGCAGTTATTTTGGTAAATAATATATTTCCTTCTGCAACAGGGATCATATTTCCCTGTATGCTCCATGATGAATCTTGACCCTAGTTACTCGTTGAAAGGAAATCAAAATAGGCAAGGACAGATTGTGGGGATGTTAAGTATCATCATGTGAGGCATCAATCTCAGGTGAAGACTGCATGTTCTCCAGCTAATGAAAGTCTCCTCTCTTCTATTCAAAGTTCTTCTGGACCAGAGAATTTAGGGATTCCTTTTTAAGTCTCATTTTTTTTATTTCTTCTCTATGTGGGACTTAACATTAGCATGAAAGGCCTGCCCGTCTTTGCATTCATTCTCCCATGTAACTTTGTTATACTTAAGAACAAGTTCTGGGCCTGAATTCTTCGCAGGAAATAATGTCATTATATGCTGCTCTGTAGGACACCTTGCTTTCATGATATTCCTTGAGTTGTTAATTATCTGATCTGAGCCTTTCTTTTTCTTTCAAAACAGTTAAGCCATCATCACAATTTTTATAATTATTTTTTGCCCTTGTATCTTTCAAGTGCTAGTGATACTTCACAAGCCAGTGCTTTCCATGTCACTTGCATCTTATCTCATTTACTAAGGATGAGAATTACTAAGAATGAGAAATATGAGAAGCTGTATAATAATATATGCTATCATCATCCACTTATCATCAGCAATGGGATTGTTGTTGCCTTTTGACTAGTGGCTGATAGAACTCCAGAATCCCATTTAGAGTGTCTGCTTTTTAGGATTAGTTCTACATTATATAAAATTCGGTCCCTCCAAAGCACACCCTCCAAGAAGGCCTTAAGCACAGGAAGCTTATTTGAGAGATGATGACTCAAGGCACAAATAAAGGCTCTAGGAGAGATCAGGGAGGGGGTCACACCAATAAAAGATGTGTAAAAGAGTGAGTTACACTCCTAAACTACTGGCTACCTTGCCAGGACTCTCTGAGTAATGTGCTTGGGGGGCCTTGGCATTTATTCACCTTTTCCCATCTCTTCTAGGTTTGGTTGAGGGTTTCTTCTTGAAGTTACACAATTTGGGGTTATGCATAGGATGACCAAGGAAACTCCTACTGTGTGGGAGAAAGGTGTCAGGATGAGAATAAGACTTGCACTTAGGATGCAAAGCTGTAAACATGCAGGAAACTGTATACATAGCAGCATGTCAACTCAAAATAAGGCTAAAAGCATTTTCTACAATTATTTTTATAATTATCAACTTATGGTAAATCACATTTCTTTATACCTCCCACACACTTCCATCCTCAGCATGGTTATAATTTTACCTGCAATTATGTGAGTATATATCTTTAAAAAGGAACAATTGTTTAAAAATATAATCACGACCATATCAGTACACCTTAAAAAGGATCAATAATACCTTAAATTTGCTAAGCATCAAATTTGAAGTCAGTTTTTAACTTACGTTTATTTGAAATAATTGTTTCATGTGTACTTAATGCACCTCATCTATACACAAATATCCTTGTTTTATTTATTTGCTTTAAATTTCAGGAATTGTAATAAAATTATGATTTAATTGTCCTATTCTCATTTGGACATAATCCACCTTGGCTTTTACTCCCCATCATTTCATCGATGCAACTTAAACTCAATGTTCTTAATTTTCTATTTATCAATAGTATTTAAAGCAGCCAATAACTTCCCACATATTGAGAAACTTTGTATTAAGAAGAATATTTAGAGGCATCATTTTCTCCTTGTTTTACTCTACTACACTGTTCATTCTACATTTTTCCTCATTCTTTTTCACAATTCCTTAATCTCTAAAGTTGAAAAATGCATAACTCAGTCATTGATTTGTTCCATTTTGTGTGTGTGTGTGTTAATTCTCTTGGTAATGTCATTCAGTTTGATGACTTATATACCTTTTACTAATTATTGCCAAATATGTATTATTAGCTTGGACCACAGCCCTACAGGTTTGTGACTTCAGCTTCCTATTTTGATATTTCCACTTACATGTCTAATACACAAACGTAACGTGCACAAAAGCAGTGCTGATTTCTGAACTACTCCCCACCATCTTTGTCCTTCCATATTCCTTCTCATCACAATAAGTTTAACACCATTCTTCAAGTTGCCAAGGTTGAAATCTTTTGAGTCACACTTGACTCTTCTCTATTTTTTTTATTAAAGATATTGAAATATAATTCACTTATTATAGAATTCATCCACTTAAAGTGTATAATTAAAAGATTTTTTTTAGTATATTCACAGGTATTTGCAACCACCAAACAACCAATTTTAGAACATTTTCATCACCTCACAGGAACACACTTCAATTTTCACCCTCTTCCTCCCCAGTCCCTCAGACCTAAGCAGCTACTAATCTACTTGCTTTCTCTATATAGTTGCCTATTCTGGCCAGTTAATTTTCAAAGATATCTTTTTATCTGTTGAGCAAGTTCCCTTTTAGTTCTAGTTTGTTGATTCTTTTTAATCATGAGGAATCTTGGACATTTTTTGTGTCTAATAAGTTGATCACATGGTTTTTGTTTTCCATTCTTTGATATGTTATATTAAATTAAGTGCTATTTGAATGTTCTACCAGTCTTGCATTCCTGGGATAGTTGCTACTTGATCATTATTTTTATGTGTTGCTGCTTTTGCATTTATTGGGGATTTTTTTTTTTTAATCTATATCCATAGGTAATATTGGTCTATAGTTTTCTTGTGATATCTTTGTCTGGTTTGATTTAAGGGTAATAATGGCCAATGCAATGAGTTGGACTAATTTCTTTGTCTTAAAAAGAAAATAAATTGCACATAATTTTGCTTTAGTTGACTCTAAAAACAAAGTAACATAAGTCCATACTACAAATCTGAAACTCTTTTTTCTACCTAACAAACTGTCCATTATCAAAAGATGGAGCCTCAATTTGAGCAATATCCATATTATTCTCTAACACAAATTTTTCTATAGGTGAAGTTATATGTCTGAGCTTATGTCTTTTTTCATGTCCTTTTGCTTACACAAATAGAAGGAAGGATCAAGTACAGTTTTATTTTCAGGGGGTTATTTAAAAGCCAGATTACATTTCTATCTCATAATAGAGACCCATAACAGAATGATGGAATTCTAGCCATAAGGTGGTAGAGAAAAAAATCTGCACATTACATAAAAGATACCAGAACTTTTTTCCTCTGACTTCATGACTTTATTGTTGGTTGGGGGAAAATAAAAACAACTTTAAGTTGGGTAATTTTCGTGTTGCAAGAAGTAGACATTCATAGATGCCAAAGTTCCTATTTCTTTTCTGTCAGATAAAATGTTTAACTTTGATGTCAGATGTTTCTGGGAAATATAAATATTTCTTTCATAAATACATGACTGATATCATTTTCTTTTTCCTCTAATGTAGCATTCTAAAGATATTTAACTCTAGGGGTTGAGAATAACAGATTTAGCATTTTTAAACTTTGCTTTTTATGCAGGCCATGTACTTGCCAAGTCAACTGTGTTGGTAGAAGTGATTTCTTGCTTAAATTTTTCTCGTTGTATAGAATTTCACCATGACAGTATGTAAGCAACACTATTGGATATGCTAGGGAAACTCAAGAATCAGGTTATGATTTACTACCTAATAGCAGAATTTTCAGTTTCATAAACTTTCCTATCTAAAAATAAGTGCTGCTTAAAAGAAGCAAAGTGGCCTTACATGTCTTATAGATTCTCGATCATTTGCCCCTTTTCATATAATGTATAGTTATGATTATTTAGAAATGTGCATATCAGAATTGAAAATAAATTCTTTCAAATATGAAGAGTGTTATTTTTAAATCAGCATTTAAAAAACCTGGCAACGTGTTATAGGGACAATTAATGCTATGTGTACTCATGAAAAATGAAGCGTGTGTCTTTAAGTGTCTTTAAAATTCAAGTACAATTTTTCTCCTGCCTTTGGTGCCTGATATTCTTAGAAAAATAGAGATATTTTTTAGTAGTCAAGATGAATCAAACTTTTGCTTCAAATTATATGTGTATGTGTGTGCGTGTGTGTGCAGCCCTTGCCCATGTATGTTTACTACTTTATTTTCTTCACACTCCCAGGAGTTTAATGTGTGATATTGTCATTGCCTTGGAGAGGTTTTTATTTTTATTTGTTTTTATTTACATATATTTTTTACTGTTTTCAGTTTTATGTGGATAATTTCCATACAAACAAAGTTTTAAATAGATTGCTTCATATTTAATATCGTTAAGATTTATGATTTCACACAAATGTTATTTTCAAATATCTCACTAAACTAAAAGGACTATACTAATAATCTTCATATAATGCTTATGATTTTTTTAAAAAAAGTTTTATAACTCTGCTTCATCATATTGGAATACACAGTTAATGGAAAAATTTCTCTTTAAATCAGTATTTTAACTCATGAGGATTAGGTGGTTGAAAAGAATGAAACTTAACTCTCTATGTATACTCCATCTACAGTACACCAAAAGAATTTTATTGGAGGGGAAGAAAATTAAGTATAAACTATGTGAGGGAACAGTTGTCAAAACTAACTACTATCAGAGAGAAGTATATTCTTATTTTATATATAGTGTACTGGATTGCTCTGGTAGTAATAAACATTGTTAAGTGCAGGAAAACTGTGAAATGTTTTGACTATTATGCCTAGCATTTATGGCCTAAAAGACACATTTTCCTGCTATTTTTCCCCATAGAGCAAATGATCCATTACAGAGAAATGGTGCCTCAGCTTAAAACCAAGCTGGATTTTAGGGCTCAAATTTTTCTTTGGCTCCAGTTTTAGTATCTGTGATCACTATGTTAGCTCTTCTAATTCACCAAATCCTAAGAATCTGAGAGAGAAAAGCAACAATGATTCCTATTTAAGCTTTTAGATTGTTACCAATAATATTGTTCACAGGCTTCTCAATAATGTTCCTTTGTATTTCTAGCAGTTCAGAAGTTCAAAACATTAAGGTAAATATATGAAATATATAGAAGATTATATACATATGTATGTATAACATTTTAATTCCCCACAACAAAGTAATGGTACATTTTCTCTTTATGTCTCAGTATGAAACACATTATTTTATATTTCCAAACTTTTTCATGTGTATTATTTATATATGTTTCATCATGCTTAAAAAAAACTTCGTGTACTTCTCACAGACTATATTATACATGCTAAGAGTACACAGTAATTCCTCACTTAATGTCATCAGTAAGTTCTGTGACTTTAAGAAAAACAGCATATAATAAAACCAGTTTTACTATAGCCTAATTGATATAAGCAATAGTTAAGTTTCTATGATATCTCATCAATGCTATAACAAAACAATATTAAACAAAACAACATTATCTGGGGATTTTCTATATATTAATCATGGATTCCCTTTCATGCTTTCCAGGGGCTAGATGGGAATGGGGTTTGTTTGCTGTGGTTGCACTTAGGAAGATGGTTTTTTATCCATCATAGTGATGCTGATGTCAGCTTTAAAAGGCATATACTAAATAAACAAAATGTTCTCTTATTTAAGCCTTAAATGAATAAAATCTTTGTTTTAGATCTGAAAGAGGTAAGAAATACACAATGGAATATAAAGCTACTGCTATTATATGTTTTAAGTCACTTCAGACATTGACAACTGCCAACTTCAGCTGTGACACAATTAGTAGATTTTGTAATCTCCAAATGGGAGTGTGTGTGTGTGTGTGCGTGTGTGTGTGCGCACGCGCGCGCGCGCGTGTGTGTATGGTTAGAATGCCTCAGGGATCTGAAATAAGGAGATTTTCAACCACAGTTAATAAATAAAAGGATAATATAGAAAGATTTTTATATCTTACAAGAATACAAATGCACTTGTTTTAAAGTAGTAATCCTAACTTTATTTACACCTGTGTGTGCACATGTAACCTGTATAATAGACTCTTTTTCTACTGCCTCATCAGTTATGATAAGGGTGAAGCTGCATTACCATCCTTTTTCTTTCTCCAGCTATATGTTTTTGGTAGATTTCCAATTGTGTATTATCCCTCAAAAGAGTTATCTCTATTGCTTATCATTAAGGGAAAGAAGAATAAAATATTTTCTTCTCTGCGTCAATTCAAGACACAAACACACCATGTGGGAAATTTAACATTTAAGCATATCTATATTAAATATTTCAGATATCAAATCCAAGTCATGTAGTCAAGAGCTGATGTAAAAACTCCATACAAAAAGACAGGACTGTCGCAAATCCAGATTATGACTATATTATATGTTCACTCTTTTTTAAGTGAAACATGTATAGCATATCATGTTTTATGTCACATTGTCTCTTTTTCCTCATTACCTACCTTCCATCCTTTAAAGTCAGTTCTGTTTTCTAGAGTTTTCCTGCCCTATTTTCTTTGTCCCACTATTTCTACATCCCCAAATAGTTCCTTATTTTCTCTTGAGTCATGTGAACATTATTAGAGTTCACCCCACCCTCCACCACTTGCTTCCACAATATCTGGTTTTGGATAAAAAAAGAGGAGAAAATTTTAAGGCTACAGAGCAGAAGAAGCAAGAATGAGAGACTTTGGAATGATTCTCAATTGTGGGTTTTTCAGGTTACTATTTTGTTTTTTTATTGTCTCAAGTATTTATAAAGAAATCATAATTCTTCTCATGAGAGTTAAATTTTTATGTAAAGCTGTAATGTGTGCTTGCTACAAGAATCATGTCACTCATGCTGGTATATCTTTGTTTTTCATGTATAGAAAAATCAGCCCCTGATCTTGGATAAATTTTGGTAAACCCTTCTTTTACTACTTTTATTGAAGACCCTGTTTCCAATTGCTCTTCCCAATTCTTAGATTTCTTTCTCTGGATCCAATATGAATAGAATACAGAAAGGTATTACCCATGTATACACAATAGATTGGACATTGTCATGTCCAAAACATCATTTTTTATTGAAGAAGCTCTCCAAAGTACTTATATACATTGGCTCTTTCAGTAAAGTCTAAGAGGTTCTGGTCCACCTAGATCCTTTTCTAAGGTGTCTCACATTGTTCTACAGTGAAGATCACAGTTGATTATACCGCGGAGCAACACTTCACGTTAACAGCAGCCATTTATAAGATACCCGACCTAGGGGCTCTATCCTGAAGTCTATTTCTTACTGAAAATTTGATCCAATTAGATGAACTTTGTTGGAGATCTTGAATCCAATACAAACAGGATTATCAAATAAAAGTAACATGCGGAAAGAAAACATATAGAAAATAGAGAAGACTCAGCAAAAGGCATGATGCAGTGGAATTATAGCTAAGACTATGCAGTAGACAGAAGGTAAGAGTCCTTCAGTAATAAAGTAGACTCTCAGCCTATTGCTCCTTCCTAAACTGTGAGTGCTCAACTTTATCATAGTTAGGCCTTGCTGTGTGACTACTGACATTGTTTCCTATGCTCCTTGTTTTCCTGTGTGTTTTGCAGTCATTACATATTAACCAGAGCAATTTGAATTTCTTTCCTCTAAAAATCAAAATAAATCTTACTAAAATGCTATTAAAATGAAGGAGAGTTTTATGTTCAAGGAACTGGTCTTTCAAACTCATTTAAATATAAGAATCGACAAATCATAAAGATAATTTAAATAGTGCTGAAATAGGTTTTATTTGTAATGTATTTCCTCAATGTAGTAATACCATTTAGAAATAAATAATGCAAATGTCTTAGGAATCTTATGAGAAAAATAGTTTTTAACATTTTTTTCACAGTAAGGATTCTTATTGAATATTATTAACTTTTTGGGTGTATATAAGTTAGAATCTCATTAATTCTGACCCAGAATAGTTTATACACCATATAAATTGAAATGCAATTGAAAAAATTTACAAATGCCATTTTTAATAAAGCTTACGTATTTAATATCTTGTTTAACTGACTGTATATTTATTTATGAGTCTTAATCATAGCATTAGTTGAAACTGAAATTGCTTAGCTTCAGAATATTCTTATATAAAAAGTTATAAACTATTTCACAAGCAGTATTTACTTCTAATTCTCTTTTCTTAGACTGCATTAATCATTGTATGTAAGCTAACTTGCAATAGCACATTTTTATCATAAGCACAAGAAATAACTGGTCCAATCGGTAATGTCATTTTTATAAAACTATTGGTCTTTGAACAATTTATTCTGGCATTATATGATAATGATATAATTATTACTGTATGTATATATACACATATATTTATACACACACATAATTTTATGTCTCTGTATCTTATTTAATGAATTCTTGAAGCTGTACGATGTCCAAGTGACTTTGATCAAGTCATAAACTATCTCTTTGTTGGTTTTCAAGAGTAAGGAAAACTCTTTTTAATCATTTTAACAATTTCATTGGAACAGACATAAAGCAATGATTGTCAAAGACTAAGCTACAGATCTAGAGAACACATACCTTGAGGAGTATTACAGTAGAATTGGTAGAGCTTGCTATAAAGTCTGGGTTGCATGAAAAAGAATAACTAGCACTCCTACGATTATCAAACATGTCACATTCAGATAATTTCCTATTTTTAGCATATTACTAGGATTTATTTCAGGCAGTTGTGTATGGTGAAAATCAAATATCATTTTACAATTTTTCAGGTGACTTATTCAATATAACTTCTTTAAGAAATGAGCTTTTAAAATTTATATGTGGAAATTTCTTTTTCATTTATACTGTTATATATGCTGTAATCTGTGTTTGGGCTTTCTCATTGTTATGCTGATTAGGTTGTTATGTTTTGTAAAGTAATATAGTTTATATTGTTGTAGTTTTATAATATATTTTAAGTTTTTAAGCTCAGGCCAACTTTTGCTTACCAATTTTAAAAATGTTTTTAATATTCTTATGAATTTCTTTTAATCGAATATCTGGACACCCCATGGCCATCCAGTTGACACATAAAATTAACCACCACAATCTACCTCTTGTCAATTTGGCACCAATATACACCCCATTAAATCATACTTACTCTCCAAGTAAAGATATTAACACTATCCTACATACATAGAAAACACATTATCTCTTCCCTGGTAAAAGTAAAACCTTGAGTCGTGTTGGCTCCTCTTCTTGATACCCCATAACTTAAATACTATGATATAAAATTAACAATACATAAATGGTACAATGTTGAGTCAATATGTTTTATGTTATGTGGTGAGAGTATAAGAGAGGGAAGAAAACAAAGACATATGAATATAAATTTATTCATAACAAAGTATGGAGGAAATACTGACGACAATTACAGTCTTCATTTCTGTAACTGGTCATGTGGCATTTATAACTACCATCTTCAACTATTTATTCTGTATTTCCTTTTTCTTTAGCAAGTACCTCAGTTGGTCATGGTTCTTTACCTGGTGAAGTGACCATTCTTGAAGGGTCTGATCCTGCCTGTATTGGGCTGTGATAATTTTTCACTTACCTTATTCACACAGTATAGTAATAATTAGAGACACCCTAAGGGATCTCCTGTATTCCAAATATACTCTTCCTCACCTCCATTGTGGAATATCAGTTCAATTTCCTCTTGATAATGAGGATTAATCATACTGGCCACCACAGTAGCTCATTTCTTTGCCTGTTGACTGAAAAGTATGAGGAGTCCAAAGTGGCTAGGTGGTAGTATTAATTCCAGTTCAGTGCAGTTATTTTTGTGTTTTCCTTTGCATCTGTGCACTCTTCCCTTTATATCTAAAACCTCTAGGTCAATAAAACATAAGGTATTGAGAATAGGAAGCATAGATTTTGCTAGCAAGTCACTGAGGGTAATGATGAATAGTGCCACTTCCATTTCTACCCCTCGATTTTGGACCCGTGAATCTGGTTATGAGAGGAACAACATTATATATTTTATGCTGATTCTGAGCACATACAGCTTTGTGAATAACCTTGCCCCAACTCTGCAAGGTATTGCCATTTAGCCGGCAGTTTCATTCGGCCACTATGTTATTCTAGTGAACCAGCTATTTCAGAAAAGTGGGGAACATGATAAAATCAGTGAATTCCGCAATCATGGGCCCATTGTTGTACTTCATTTGCTATAAAATGAGTTCTTTGATTAGAAGCAATGCTGTTTGGAATACCGTGATGATGGCTAAGTCATTTTATAAGTCCATGTCTAGTAGCTTTGGCAGAAACATTGCATGCAGGGAAAGCAAATCCATATCCAGAGTCAATGTCTATTTCAGTTGGAAGAAAACGCTGCCCTTCCATGATGGAAGCAATCTGATATAATCAACCTGTCTCCAGGTAGTTGGATGATCAGCCCTGGAAATGGTGCCAAATTGAGAATCAGTGATGGTCTGTGCTGCTGGCAGATTGAGCATTCATCAGTGGCCATAGCCTGATTAGCCTTGATGAGTCCATGTTGCTGAGCCCTTCATTTCTGCCACCATGGCCACTTTGTTCATGTGCCCACTGGGCAGTGACATTGGTAGCTGGGAAATGGAGCTGACTGTCATCCACAGAACAGATGATTCTATTTTTTTGATTATTAAAATTTTCTTCAGCTGAGGTTACCCTTTACTGAGCATTCACATGAGGCACAAGTATTTTCATGTTATTTACCCATTTAGAGAAATCTATCCACATACCTCTTACCCCAATTTTTTTATCACCAATTTTCCAAACATGTTCCTTCTAAGTCCCTGAATATGCAGCCAAATCATTGGTCACAGTCCATGAATTAGTATATAATCACATGTCTGGCCATTTTTTCTTCACATTTCTCTTTCACAGTAAAGTGAACAACAAGGTGCACTGCTCAAAGTTCTGCCCACTGTAGAGAACTTCCTTTCATCACTGTCCTTCAGGGATGCCTCAGAAAGTGACTATGGGTAACTATAGCTGTCTTTCAGGTGGTGTCTGAATATGGTACAGAACCATCTGTAAACGAAGCCCAAGACTTCTCTTCCTCTGTCATCTGATCATAGGAAAATCTTCTTGAGGCCATAAGTGCAGACTAGGCAAGGGAAGACGGTGTAGCAGGAGCAGCCACCATAGGCATTTGAGCCATTTCTTTATAATGCTAATTTGAGCCTTCATGCCCTGCTCAAAACCAATCACATATATACTGCTTCCATTTGATGATGGAGTGTTGCTATGCATGCCCAACTTTATGGCTTGGTAAGTAAGAGTTCATAATGGGCAGCTCAGATTGCATGGTAATTGGGTGGTCCATGGTTCAGTGTTCAGTCTCTACTAAGGCCTAGTAGCAAGTTAGGAGCTATTTCTCAAAAAGAGAATAGTTATTTTTGAAGCATAGCAGGAATTTGCTCCAAAATCCTAAGGGTCTGGGTTGTGATTCATGTATAGGAGCCTGTCAAATGCTCCAAACAACATCCCTGTCTTCCACTCACATCAAGCACCTTTGGATCTCCTGGATCAAGTGGCCCAGGTAGGCAGAGCATCTTGTACAGCATCCTGGACCTGTTGCAGAGCCTTCTCTTGTTCTGGGTCTCACTCCAAACTAGCAGCTTCTCTGGTAAATGGGATGAAATAAAACACTCAAATGGGGAATATATTACATCCCAAATCAAAAGAGACCCTCCAAGCATTGTGCCTCTTTTTTGGTTGTAGGAGGGGCCAGATGCAACAACTTATCCTTCAGCTTAGAAGATATATCTTGAGATGACTCACACCACTTGAACCCTAGAAATTTCGCTGAGGTAGAAAGCTCCTGTTTTATTTGTCAGGTTTATTTCCCACCCTCTGACAAGCAAATATCGTATCAATAAGTGCAGCATAGTTGTTACTTCTTACTCAATCCAGTCAGTAATGGAGTAGTGTGATATCTTGTGGAAGGGAAAGACAATAAAGATCTCTATGAACTAAATTATAACATAAGACTGGAGAGTTTATATACCCCTGAGATAGAATAATGAAGGTGGATCGCTGGCCTTGCCAGCTGAAAGTAAACTGTTTTGAATGGTCTTTACTAACAGGTATTAAGAAAAAGCGTTTGCTAGATAAACAGTTAAATACCAGGTACCAGGAGATATGTTAATTTGCTCAAGTAATAAAACCACACCTGGTACACCTGATGTGTAGAGTCGTTACCTGGTTAAACCTACAGTAATCCACTGTCCTTCTCCAGCAACTCTGTTTTCTTCATTGACCACATAGGCAAATTGAATGGAAATGTGCTGGGATTCACCACCTCTGATTCTTTCAAGTCCTTGGTTTGTGGTGCTAATTTCTGCAGTCACTCCAAGAATGTAGTATGAATTTCAGTTTCCTATTTTCCTAAGAAGAGTCATGTCTAGTGTCTTCCACTTGTCCTCTCCCACCATAATTGTCCCCCTCACACAGGTCATGGCATCAATATAATTATTTTTCCAGCAGCTTAGTGTATCTATTCCAGTTATGCATTCCAGAACTGAAGAAATAACCACAAGATGGTTTGAGGGAGCCACTGAGCCCATTATGAGATGGACCTGAGGTAAAACCCCATTGATCATCTGACCTCCATAAATCCATACCCTTGTGAATCACAGTGGTGTTCTGGGTCTCTAAGAATAAGTGTCAGTTCATAGCCAGTGTCCAGAAGTTCCCAGAAGGTCACTTCCTTTTCCCAAATGCACAATTACCCTGGTAAAAGGCTATCAGATCCTTTAGGGAAAACTTGGAGAAAGATTAACAGTGTAAAGATCTGGCTGTGTACCAGGGTAATTTCTCAAGGGGGAGCAGCCTTCCATTTATTCAAAGGGTTCTGGGTCTATAAACTGGCTGAAATTTTGGAATTGATTGAAGGGCTATGACTGTTTTTATGATTCAAGTTAGGCTTTTGTTCACTTGACTAAGAACTTTTCTACTCATACAGACCAAGTAAGAATTTAATGTGCTCCCTATATAGTATACTCCAGAAACACTGTGATCAACTAGCCAATGCCATAGATCTGTGTGAGCTGGCTGTTTCAGTTTCTTCTTGACTCTGCTGTCCATAACCACACCTACATTGCTTTTGACAATCGAGTACTGTCACTTGGCTTCTGTTACCTGGGGACCTAGTTCCTCTAATTGCATTTAGGTTTCCTAGTTCTGTGACTGAAGCCCCCACTGTGAGACGTGGCCATGGAGAAGAGTTATTATAGAGTTCTTCAATGATGCAGGGATTCCTCTCACAAATTATTTTTCTCACAGAAGTGGTGAAAAGAATGTCTTCTGGACCCTTCCAGCGAAGGGTTAAGAGGGTTGAAATGACAAGTCCACTCTAACAGTCCAATCTTCTTAAACTTTTGAATTCCTTCTTCTGCATTCAAGCAGGACAGGTCCAGCATTTCTAATTTGCTCTTGGTAGACATTTTGTTCCATGTTTCAGTCACCCAACTAAATCGTTAGATACTTTTCTAATTCTCTGAGCTGCAACACAAATGTAGAATCTTTTTTTAGTGAGCCCATCACAATTAATTTGGGCTGATCTGACTTTATGTTCCTTTTATCATTATCCTACATCCTTAGAATCTTTTCCCACACACGATCTGTGGAATTCTGTCTGTATAAAGTCTGTCTGTATAAATTCTGTCAAATAGTTCTTTTGAAGTGTAGCACATTTCCTCATGGGTCATGTTTTATACCTCACCTTCAGAGGCCTGCTGGGGTTTCAGTCTAGTCATAGGTCCAGGAGAAAAGAGTGGTTCAAACATTGTCTTGCATGGCAGCTGCCTCAAAGGAAGCCATTACAGTTTCCACAGGCAAAGCAAGGCTAATCCTTCCTACAGGGTAGAAAGGTTGATGCCACTGTGAGTGGGGTGGCTGCTTCTACTCATGTCGGGGAGGCATCTAGCAAAGAAGATTCCAGAATTTAGCAAAGAAGATTCCAGAATTTAGTATCTCATTTCCATCAGGCTTTTCCCACATGTCTGCATTCTAACATAGAGAATCACATTTTTTCCCCAGTCAGTGCCGTCACTGCAAGGCCAGAGGTTCAACTTGCCTTCTAAGTTTGTCAGTTACAGGGTGAGATTCTGCATTTGATTTTTAGCAGTCTCAGCTCTGCAGTTACAAGAGATCAGTTGACCCCTTCTAGGCACACATAGAAGCTTTCATTCATTTATGCAGCACTTGAGCTGGGGATTTGAATTTCTGAGTTCATCCTTTTCTTTTATCACTCTGTCCAAAGACATTAGAAGCAAGTAGCCAACCTTATTATATTTGTTAGTTTTCCAAAACCTCGTGAATGTATTATATTCAGTTACTCAGCTCCTTACTTCCCATAAGTGCTTGATTAGGAGTAGCCAACAGTTTTTTTGCATATGTCTATTGTCAGATCATGCCTTGGACTCTTAGTACTCTCCTTAATACTGAAAATAGAGCCATTAGCTGATCAGATTGGAGAGCTAATTTCGGAAACCCCAGAAACAATTGAGAAAACTCATTAAATTCTCTTCCTCTAGAACTAATTTTGGTACCAAAATCTGTATTCGTGGTCTCTAGCAATATGCTTCTCCTCTTGTTTATCTATTATCTATCATCTATCTATCTATCTATCTATCTATCTATCTATCTATCTATCTATCTATCTATCTATCATCTATCTATCTATCTATCTATCTATCTATCTATCATCTATCTATCTATCATCTATCATCTAATCTATCATCTATCTATCATCTATCATTTATCATAAATCAAGAGGTTTATTAAAAGGAATTGGTTCACATGATTATGGAGACCAAGAAGTCTCAAAATCTCAGTTGGCCAGCTGGAGACCCATTACAGCCAATGGTATACACGTACTTTCATTCTGAGTCCAAGTCTGAAAGCAGAAGTTGGATTTCTCAGCTCGAAGACAGGCATAGAGAACAAATTTTCCCTTATGCTGCCTGTTTTTGTTATAATCAGGCTTTCAGTGAATTGGCTGAGGCCTACCTACATCTGAGAGGGCAACTTGCTTCACTCAGTCTACCTATTTAAATGTTAATCTCATCAACAAACACCTTCGCAAACTCAAAATAATGTTTAACCGATATGTGTTTATGTGTTAACGTGACTGGGTATCCAGTCACGTTAACACATAAATCATAGCATTATCTCTGTTTAAATTCAATTTATTTCTTAAGTTCGTGTATATATTTTTCTGAAGATTTTTGATTTGTATATTCTTTATTAAGAATATTTTCTTTTCATTACATAAAAGTCTCAATTCTGTTTGAAGTTGTTTCCTGAAATTGTATACTTGGCAAATAAAGTAAGTACCTTGAAAAATATTTATAAACTTAGCACTGTCAAAATCAATCTTCTGTAGCTAACATTTTGGAAATTATTGTTACATTGCTTTTTAAGATTTTTGTTGTTCTTGATGTTCTGTAGATTCACTCTAATCAGGTATTATAATCAGGTATGTATTTTTAAATATACTGCTTTGCATTTTATGTGCATCCCTACTTTGAAGTCTCACATGTTTTTCAGTTCTGAAACATTCTTAGTCATTAATTATACTTTAATATTTGCTCTAATCTTTCCTTGTGGAAATTTTATGCAACATATTTTGGAGTCTCTCAAACTATTATTCACATCTTTCAAATTTTCCAAATTTAGTTTATTTCTTTTTGGTTTATTCTGAATAAAATCTCTAGCACCCTCTTCCACATAATTTTAGTTTTTTTCTTTGTATTCTTGAATATATGTTTTAGTATGACAACTATATTTCTCTAGTACATATAATCAGTTCTTTTAGACATCTTTCTGGTTTCCATTTATATAGTCTTTTGTTTTATGATTTCTTATTGTTTTATGGATATTATTCTTTATTTGAGAGTCTTCATTGTACTTATTTTTAACATATGCTGAGATGTGATGTTATTTACATATTTTTAGGGACTTAATCTGAACATTCTGTTGTTTGGATGCTTTTCCGTAATATTATTGTTCTTCATGGGCTTTTAATTTTAATCTTCTTGTGTTTTACTTTTCATTTAATGTTTATGTTTATCCTTTCCTGTCTGACAGTTTTGTTATGTCAACTTAGACATGGAAAGTTGTGTCAACTATTTTCTTTGAGATGCTATGTTTGAAAAATCAGGTTATACCGGAAGGTCAGATTTTCTTTCCTATAAAGAGACTGGGGATTTTGGGGATCAGTCTGTCTTGTATGCTTAGACTTTTTTACTCCTATCCACTAGCAAGTATGCTGCTCTGTATGAGCCATAGACCTAGAAAAATGCTTAATTTTTAAACTTCATTTCATGGGCAGTTCTCAGTTTGAGACCTGGCTCTTATCTACTTTTCTCCACCCCACAAGTAGGTATTTTTGGTCTGACAACTGTTGTTTGTCGCATCCCACTTCAGAAATGGAGTCCAGCTGTCCCAGGGCTTCAGACAATTATCAGTGTTGTGGCTTCAGACTTATTAATATGTTTATTTCTATTTTAATATATTTTCTTTTAATACTTCATTTGGAAAACATTTATTATGGAATTCATTAAACCATATTTCTTAACATATTCTAACACTTTTTAAAACATTTTTAATATTATTGCTCTTTATATCTAGATTTTTTCATTTTAATACATTTAATTATTCTTACCAAATCAGTTCTTGATTATCAAGCATTTAGCATTGTATATATTTTAAATACAGGAATAATATGTATCATGTATTCAGAATGTAAAGATTAAAATGATGACATATAGACTGAGAAAACAGAAATAACATCATGAAAATTTGTAGCTTCTGCCAGTCTTAGCCAATGATGCAAAACTGCTGCTTCTGGGACTTTGATATTTAGAATTTAATAGAAAAAGGGAAAAGACATGTGAGTTGGTGTTGAAATAGCTTTAGCATTTTAAGTGAGAAAAGACATTTCTAATTTTGCTTTTATTGATGACAGCACAAGAGGTCTCATATATTAGTGCATATTTTTGATTGATATAAGATAAGTCCAAATGTAACTCTAGGTTAAACAATATTTTTAAATGCCTTTTATAATTTGAAAGTAAACATTATTTAATTTTCTCATTAATAAAAATAATAATCACTGTGAACATGAATAAAGTCAGATTTTTGGTTAGAGATTTTTAAAAATTTTAACAGAGTAATTCATTTTTAAATGGAATTGAACAGGAAATTGATTAATAATAATAATAATAAAATAAAAGTGGAATAGTTATGCCTAAACCCTATCATTTGTTCACCGTTCTCAGTCAGCTGTTTAAAAGCCAGTGAATAGGAGATATCAGTCACAATGAATATGAGACATAATGCAAATACTTTCAATCTGAACTTGAATTACTTCAGAGTAATGGATATTCTCTTTGACCTGAAAAGAGAATTTGCCTGTGGATTGAAGAGAATTTATATATGGAAACACTCCTCTAGTGCCTACCTCAAGAATTTATTCTTCATTTACTGAACATATCATCTTTCCTATATAAGAGAGAAAGATTATGTTTTGAATTTGGAGAAAGGACTTCTAATTACTCATAGATAAAGTATTAATTAAATTAGCTTAATTTTTAACAATTTTTTTCAAGTACATCTTTAGGTATCTTACAGAATGTCAACTTTTTAAATGGCTTTAACAAGGAGTGAATAGACTGAAATGCTTCCCTTACTCTGCATTTCTAGAATGAGAGTAGAAGCAGGAAAATGCTAACCAGGTGTCCTGCTAAATAAAAACAATCTGACAGATGGCACAAGATCAGTAAAAGAGAGAGTCCAGGTAGTTTGGCAAGATCTAAAGTCTGAACATAAGAAAATCAAGATTACAGAACAGTTGGTCCTAGAACAAAGATTCGTTGCTCTTTTTAATGTTTTATTCTCTTTGCTGCATCAAGGAATCTTGACTGATAAGAGTACACTGTAAGCAAAATGAGGTCAAAGGTGTACAAGAAGTCTTGCCCTTAATTGAGTAATATTGTCAGTCAGGACCTCCTTACACTACTGTCTAGTTGGTGTTATTATCACAGAGCCTATTAATTCTGCCTTGTCTTTGTAAATTTTATTCATTTTCAATAAGAAGGAAAAATATGGAAAAGGAGTAAAAAGGAGAAGGTTAGAGAAACCACTAGAGAAGGGCAGCAACGAACAATTAAATGCAGAGTACCATCTTTTGTGGTCATTAGTTGGAATGAAAGGCTTCTTTTAAAGGAATGAATTAAAAATAAAATGGAATGAGATATTATACTTTATGGTGACTCTTTGGAAATTTCATTCTAACTTCTACATTTCTTTACATTCTAATTCTGAATTAGCAGGGTAAAACCAGGAAGAACACTTAATAAATGTTTTCTAAAATATGTTTTTCATTAATAAGTTTTATTGGAAATTTTTGTTTATCTCCCCATTTTTCCCGAAAGTGGACAGTATCCAAATAGATGTAAAAAGGCATATGGGAATCAACATTTTAGTTTGATCAACCATTTCTTTAGGTACTCTAATCAAACGAATCAGACACATTAATCAAATGAAAAAAAGTAAAACAGTAATCCACATTTTTTTGATACTTCATTCAATAAATGTGAAGGCCACTGAAAGCGACATACACTTTTACTTATTTAATGAATTCAATAATAATTTCCTAAGTCAACTTTTCTCAAAGTATAGTCCAAACTTCACTTGCAATACTTGGGGAGCTTTAAAAAAATCAGATTACTAGGCTACTCCCAGGCTTTGTGTATCAGTATTTTGTGGGTAGAGCTTGGGAATCTGCATTTTGATGAGATTTTTACGTACCAAATGATTGAGAGTCATTACTCTGAGTTAATCTGTTATTTTTATTTAGCTAGTACCAGTATTATAAGCATAACTTTAAAGGCATATTTCAGTTAATTCAGAATACAGTTAGTTTAAGAAGGAAAGCATGAGAGTATCAGATTAAAAAAATGGGACTTGAGGAATTACTACATATTTTTTGTAGCAGAAATTTTAAAAATAAATTTATTCTATATTTATAGAAGGAAGAAAACATATCCTTCAATTCTCAATTTAGAGATCTAATTTTATCTCAACATTTTTTCACAAATTTTTATTTCCCCCTTTAAGAAATACACTTAAAAGCAAATAGCCAAGCTTTATTTCTTTATACTGAAGACTGAATTAGTTGAAAAGTTGCAAATGAATAAAAGTTTATTGGGAAAGAACAGTTGTAATAGAAAAATTAAGAAAGGATTTCAGATAACTATGTAAGAAACCATTACAGGTGCATTGAAACACAGTTTAATCATTTAAACTTGACAATTAAGTTGATACAGGCAATTCTAGGTATGCCATTGCTTAACCCCTGAAATATTTTCTGTGAGTAGTTTTTCTGAAGAATACTTCAGTTGACAAATTCCTCAATAGAGCAAAAAAAGGTAGCAATTCTAAGTCTGTAACATGAAATATATTTTAAATGTCCTCATGTTTTTAGCATCTCATATTAACGTTTGTCGAAATAAATTACAAGTGTAAAAACAAAATATTTAATAGCTAATAAGTGTATTTTCTTTTTGTTATTATTTAAAACATTTGTTTTGTTTTTAAAATCTATAATAAAAATCATGTTTATTGTTGAATATTTTGACAATAAAAAGTGCAAATTAGAAAAAACTTTATAACATGCAGTGATGTTTATGCTTAATATTTTGAGATATGTTTTTCCAGACTTGTTTCTACAAAACTGTATGTGTTTGTCTAATTATTTTATATTTGAATTATATCAGCACTAGTTTGTTATCCACTTTTCACTTGATAAATATGGATCATGAATATATTCTATGTTATTTTAATGATTCTATACAGTTGCATTCAGTGAATCATTCAGTGAATGGATACATATGCATTCAGAAATGTCGTATAGTTGTATATTTTGGTTTATATTATTCATTTTTTTGTACTACATTAAACACAAATCTTTGGCACATATTTTTGTTAGTCATTAGTCTCTATCCCTGAACATAAAATCTTTGGCCAAATTTTATGGCTATTTTAATGGTTTTGATACAAGAATTGTGGTAGAAATTTAGATTACCACAAGCAATACTCTAGATGATTCATTTTTCTATATACCTTGGATGACATTTTTGGGAAAAAGTGGTATTCCATTGTTTTATTTAAAAAAGTTTATACAGATTATCTTTTTCTTTATACTTTTGCTTATATGTATTCTTTGTGAAATTTCTCAAATTGTTCTTTATTCATTTGGGGGAGTCAGATTTTTCTTAATAATTTATACTATAACTGTATTTAAGATAGGTTACTTTATATATTTGTGTCATATGTTAGTTGAAGTTTTTATATAATAGTAAAAAATGTAAAAAAATTAAATGTTCAACAACAAAAGATTTATTAAATTTGTTCACTCTAGAGCAAGAACATACAAATATCAGTAGTAATTATTTATATTTTGAGAGAAAAATGTACAAAACAGTACATTAAGCCCTCTTTTTGATAGAGAAAAAACGCACAGAAAATGCTTAGAAACAAGATAAAAGAAATATAAAAAAACATATTAACTATAAATAATGAGTTTTCAAGGTCTTTATACTTTCATGTAGTTTATAATTTTTTGCAATAAATGCACATTATTTTATAATAAAAATAAAGTTAACTAAAACATTAAATATAAAGCTGGAAGAGCTAAGTGATTCTTTACTTTTGTCAATCACATAACCAAGTTTATATTTGTTTAAGTCCATCCATAACAGTGTATCTTTTTTCCTCTTTTTTCTTCCCTTTAAAAAGTAATAGTTTTTACACAGTCTGAACTAGTTTAAATATTATTAATCATCATGCCACTTACTATTTGCTTTGACATGTATTTATTCAGATGCTAAATAGACTGCTAAAAATTAGTAATCTAGTCCATACTGTATCTTTTTCATAAAGCCAAATGGAATAAAATTCTCTAGAGCTACACGTTATAGGTTTTACTTTGCTTATGCTTACATAAAATCTACCCTTAATAAACATAAATGCAAATTAAACAGATGCAGCAAAGGCAAAATGTTGTTCAATCCAACTGTGTCACTGTGGTTTCAGCCTTTTGTTGGGAAAGATCGATCAGTGAGGAAGAATGTTAAGCTTTGAAGTCACTCCCAGCAGAGCTCTTCCTTAGCTCAGTTTGTTATGTTCTTGAAAAAAAAAGATTTCTTTTCAGGAAAAAAAAAGCTTTAAAAAGCATTCAAACATTTAAATATCCAAAGTCAGGCAACTTGCTTGCTGAGAAATTTCTACTCATTCTCAATCAATAATCTCTATATGGGACTTTTTGATTTTCTTCTATTTAGACATTTAAATTAAATTTTATGAAACAGTACAGTGAAGGGTGAGTGCATAAACCATCCTTCAGGTATAGTTAACAGCGAGCGTGGTACTGCAACTGAGTTATTTTATCCATTACACCTAGGAGACGTCCTTTCCATTGTGATCCCTTTAGGCACTTAAGCAGTAATCACCTATGAACTACTAACTTTAATTTATAGGTGCTAGGAAGATTCCAAGTAGATGAATTAAAACATCTTTACAATGTTGATCTATACAAACTGAAACAATCTAAATCTCTAAATGCAGAATATCCATTGAAATGGGAAAAAGGGGGAATAATGAATATAAACCAAAAAAATGTAAGATTAGAGATATTAAAGCTATTTGTCTGCATTATTCAGCACTGATACTGTCTGAATTTATCTTTTTAATGGAATTGAGTTGCATTTAACATCCGAGTTAGCTAAAATCTGTAATAAAGCTGAGAGTATAAAGTTGATTCTTCCACTAGGGTGATAAATTTGTCAAGTTAATATGGTGTAAAGGTGAAGATTAAAGATTCATTAGCCTAAAAAGACTCCAGGAAAAGTTTCTCATGTTTTGTAACAATGTTCAGAGTTCAGAATGTAGTCATGTAATTTTCTCAATTCAACTTTAATGCTACATACTCTTTCTCTTATTTTGTTTGTTGTTTCTCTTGTTCTTACATTTTCTCTATTACTCACACCTCTCCCTTCTCCTGCCTTCTTTCTTTTTCACTTATTTGTTTGTTTGTTTTTATGGTGACATTGGTTAACGAAATCCAGTAAGTTTCAGGAGTACAATTTAACAGTAAGGCACATATATATTGCATTGTATGTTCACCGCCCATAGTTAGATTTCTTTCTGTTACCACATATTTGACCCCTTTTACCACATCTACCTCCCTCCTCCATCTTCCCCCACTACCCCCTGGTAACCACTAGTCTATTCCTTTTCTCTCTAGGTCTTTTCTTTACATTTTAGCGTTTGTGTAATATTTGTATCTTTGGGTATATGGAACTATGTGTATATATATTTATAATATGTATACAATTATATATAATATATATCTTATTATAAAAATATAACATATTCTATATGTATTCTAAATTTAGTAACCTTCACAAAACCTGTAGAGCAGATGGTATTTTCATGAATTTTAATTATTATAGGATCAATTTTAGAGTTTCTATGAAACACCTGAAGTGGAAATAAAAACATAACAGAATAAGACAGTTCAAGTTGCTCACATCTTTACTAACACTTGATATGATAAGTCTTTTTAATTTTACGCATTCTAATAGGTATGTAATGGTATCTCTTTTTGGAATTAATTTGCATTTCTCCAATTACTAGTAACTGCAGTTTTACTTTTTTAAAGTGTATTTTGAGAATTGTCAGTTTTCATTTCAAATAGTGACATAATTACTATTTCTAAACAAAGGAATTTTTAAAAAAATATACATTCTGCTAATAACATATTTTTTGCAAAAACCATCACCTGTAATGTAATATCACTGGCCTTGGAAATGTCACTGCAACCCTCTATAATTAAAGTTAATAATAATAATAACTATCTAGCGAGTTTTTATTGGGTGCCAGGCATATTTTTACACATAAATTTATAATGTGTAAAAAATTTATATGTGTAAAAAATCACATATAAAATACCATCACTAAAAAATAAACTATTCATATTCTTTCAGTGATGTTTATGCATATGAGCATTTAGGAGGCTTAAGATTCATAGGATTAAAGAAGTCATGGAAATGTATAAGATAAATTCCTAATGTAGAATGTATTCTTTTCTACGGTTAAAAATTACAGCTCCCATCTATGCTGTTTTATTTGACTTGATCTGAGGATTGACTGATTTTCTTTTGGAAAGAAATTATAAATGCAATAGCAGGCAATGATTTCCTAAAGAAGTAAGATTGTATGAATTGAAACACAAAATCTTTACTGATGAAATGTTAGAAACACTTGTTAAGATGAAATTTAGGTAAAAAATATGACTAAATTATGAACTTTTAGCAAAGTGTGTTAGTTATAAAGCAAGTTTGACTTTTTTTTTTTTTTTACTAATTATTATATTTTAAACCAAAGGGCAATATATTTTATGCATAATTCCACTGTATATTCTATTGCATCATTGGAATGCATAAACTGAGCTTAATAAAAATAAACCGAGCTTAATAAAAATTCTTCTAGCTTTAAAATATATTTAAAATTATTAAATGATATTAGAATGTAGCCATTAGAAGCAATTATATTTCTTTTTCTCTTGCTTAGTTACAGTTTCAACTCTGGGTTGCTTTAAATTTTCTTTAAATTATTTCATTGATTTCTTGTGGTCTTATATTACTCAAAAATAAGAGCTAACATTTTGTCAAGTTTTGAAGTATTTTAACTGCCCCACAACTTAATTTCTAATCATAATCATCATATTTTATTTTTTGTTATTTAGATTTAATCGATATGCCTTTATTCTAAAAGTCTTGACTTTAAATCATAAATATATTTTAGATATAACTCAGTCCCATAGTGAAAAAAAGACTAGTAGTTTATTAGTATCAAATTTTAGTACCAGTTTAATTAAAGAAAAAAATATGAATACACTTAGTTTATTAACATACTTACATTGCTTGCACATATATGAATTTCCTCTTTCTGGTGAATATAATCATGTTTTTTTTTTTTTGAGAAAAAAAGAACTGCAATATCTATTATTTGTGTATCCTGTATCGATCTGAGTTACTAAATAGGTAATTCATGTTTCTCCTATTTATTACATCTCGACAGGAAAAATGATTTTTTTGAACAAGAATGTTTTAAAAATATACGTAATTGTTGAGAATATAATGTTATAAAGTAAATATTTTTTTTCAATTTTTATAAGAACTACATTTTCCAAATGTGAAAACCTTTGGAGTTTTGAGTTATTAATTATTACTATAAACACAATTATATATTTACATAGTTATATATGTAAGTATATATAAAACCTAAGTAGACACATTTATATCATTATATATCTATGTGTAACTATAAATATAACTATATATTTGTATAAACTATTCATAACTGCATAATTATAAGTATACAAACAGAATTAGTTATCTAGTAGCACATAACAAATTACTCCAAAGTTTATCAACTTAAAACAAAAAAATATATTATCTCATGGTTTCTGTGAGTCAAGCATTCAGGTATGATATTAGTTGGATAGTCCATTTCAGGGTATCTCATATAGATTCCATTAAGATATCCACTTATTCTACAGTCTTTTATTGCTGGTGGAGATTGATGGGAAGAACGCACTTGCAAGGTCACTCATCGTTTTCATTGTCAGGATTCAGTTCCCTGCAGGCTGCTGTACTGAGAACTCAGTCTCTCGGAAGATGTTGGCTGAAGGGCTTCCTTAGTAGTTTCTTGCCAGATAAGTCTTTCCATCTAGCACCTCACAACATGGCAGGGAACAAGTAAGAGGTCAAGAGAGACTTCAAACAAGAAGAAAGTCACAATCATTTATAATCTAACCATGACAGTGCTGTCCCATCACTTTTGCTTAGTTTATTTTGCTTAAATGCAATTCTGAGGAATTGTGAGTTTGAGGTGTGGAGATATCTAATCTCCAACATCATACCATTTAGCAAAATTTGTTTTTTTTCTTTCTCTTTTTTCTCTCAAATACTAAGGAATTATTTTCTTCTAAGTTTAGGAAGTAGGGAATAGCTACTGTTCTCAGTTTAGGGAAGAACCTTTTGACTTTTTTGTGGCAATTTTGTGGTCTCAGTCTCTATCATAGGCAGTTTATCACAATAGTTCTTTCATAAAAATACAGGCCTTTTCCCAGGATAAAGTTTAGTAAGTAAAATTTCACCTACCTTATTGCACACATAGCATATTTATACATCTTTGGCATTCCATTTAACATACTGTATCTGTAGGTAAAAATATTGACACATTTTTTATGATTATCTAATTATTTTGTCTTATAATTTTTCCCATCATTTACTCTATAAAATGGCCACAGAAGAATTGGATTTCCCGATACTGAAGAGTAGGAGTAGAATTTTAGTTAAAATATAACTTTTTTGGGAAAAAAAGAGATTTCCATAATTCTCAGTTTATTTCCATTATATTAACAGAAATTAGTTCAATGCATCATACCACCTGAAGCAATTTATCTGTTTTAATGGTAGATAATGTCAGCTATTAGCAATAATAATATTTTAAAGAATCTCTTAATGAAAGCATTATCTTCATCTGATGGTTGTTTCTTAAAGAAGTGAAGAATATGGTCATTAACTGTAAAACTTAGAAAAAAACTTCCAAGATCAAACCCTTTAAGTGTTTTGTTAACTAAACTATTTTAGATGTCTAACTGCTTTTTAAATATTTTAAGATTTCATGCCAACTTTCTTAATTTGATTTAAAAAGTTTTGTGGAGGTGATAATGATAATAATAGTAATACTGCTGCTGTCTTAATGTGTGTATTTTCAATTAGTTATCTTATCTGAGTGTTAAGTTATATTTGAGTCTGTATGAATGTTTAAAATAGTTTAATTTACCATTTAATTTACATAATGAATTAAAATCAGTTATATTTCTGATTTTAAAATGTATATATTTAGTACTATTTATACCACAAGTATAATTCTAATGGCATTTTATCTTTAACTCAATTAATCCTCACAAAAATCCTCAGAGATGGCAAAATTATTTTCCATTTTTGCCAGTGAGGCACATAGAGCTTAAACATCTTGTTGAAGTTTACACCGGTACTAAATGGAAAAGCTAAGGTTTGAACATATGCAGTGTGGCTCCTGGGTCAGTACTATTGATGCAACAATTTATTGCCCCTTTGATTTATTGCTTAATTATTATCGATGATTATGTGTATCGATATTTATTGATATGATAGTTTTCTCATATTAATTAAAAGGAGAAATGAGTGTATTAAAAAAAGGGATACAGAACTATAGTATTTTTAAAGGAAAGGGAATAAAACAAATTATTTATTGCAGTTTCTTGTCTCCAGGACTAGATGAGTAGATACCATAACAAAAGATCAAGCAAGAAATTTAATTTTTATCTAAATGAACCTTGACTTGACTATGATCTCTTTCAAATGTTTTGTAGTTGGATATTAGAATGGTTTAACAAAAGTACTTAGTTCTTGAGAGCTGCATGCAAAGGCAGTTAGATCATCCTTAATTTACAGTTGTAACTATGTAAAGTTTTATTAATAAAGACATGATTGAGTGTATCAGGGAAAAAAATTAGCGATCAGTATTAACTTCCATGGATAAGCTCTCTCTTAGAGTTTATGATTTCCTTTAAAGGACAGACAGGCTTGTTTTACTTTTTATAGTGTGAAATGTTATTATTCATTAATATTTTCTTTCTATTATAGCAGGTTGCAACCTTAAATTCATATTTAACCCAGTGAGGGTACTTCGCTTCCAATAACTAGAGGACAGAAACATTTGGGTAAATCTGATCAACCCAATTTTGTGTACAAAAAGACTCTTCTGCCCTTAGACAACCTCCTTGATGTTTGTGGCATTTAAGAATAATGAATCTACTGACATTTTCTTTGGAGAAACTTTTTGATTTTTCAAAAATAGCTATTTTTTTTTATCACTACAAGAATCTCTGCTTCTGCCTTTTATAGCAACATGCACCTCCCACCTCACCATCCTCCTATCTCTAGCTCAGACACAGCACTCAATCCTAAGTTGGATCTTAGACTAGAGAAAAAAAAAATGCTGTCAAGGACATTATTGTGTAAAATGACAAAATCAGAATATGGAGAATAATTAGATAAAAAGTTGCATCAATGTCAAATATACAGAAGTTGGGAACTATACTGTGGTTATGTAAAAGAATATTATTATTCTTAGGAAATACTCACTGAATTTTTTAAAGTTAAAAGACCATGGTAGAAGTAACTTACTCAAATATTTTAAGGAAAAAAAGTGTGTGTGTGTGTGTGTGTGTAGATGAAGAGTGTCTGTGTACAAATGATAAAGAAAATGGAATATTAGTTTGATCTGGGCAAAGAGTATATGGGCGTCTTTGTGTTAATATTATACTCTTTTTGTAAGTTCAAAA
>NW_006439757.1:5888195-5962273 GCF_000325575.1 Pteropus alecto
TTCCCTATACGTTTAGAAATAGGAGCTATATTAAAACCAAGGAAATTTTATACTTAAGTGCTTACAGAAAGAATAAATGCCATGTTTTAGGTATCTGTCATAATTCATAATTTAACAAATGAAAGTTCAAGAGAATGAGGAACAAGCCATAGGTTGAGTAAAAATATTTGTGAGTGACACATCTGTTAAAGGATTGTTATCCAAAATAAAAAAAAGAACTCTTAAGACTCAACAGTGAAAAAATGAACAATCTGATTTAAAAATGGGCAAAGATCTGAAGAGACACCTCACTAAAGAAGGTATACAGATGGCAAATAAACATATTGAAATGATGCTCAACATCATACATCAGCAAGGAATTGAATTAAAACAACAATTAAATGCCATTGCACATCTATTAGAATAGCCAAAATTTAAAGCACTGACAACACCAAATACTGGAAATAATGTGGAGCAACAGGGACTCTCATTTTGTGCCTGTGAGATTGCAAAATGATACAGCCACTATGGAAGATGGTTGGGCAGTTTCTTGAAGAAGTAAACATACCCTTACCATACAATCCAGCCATCCACTCCTTGATATTTACCCAATGTAATTGAAAACTTATGTCCATAGAAGTAGCTTTATTTATAGTTGTCAAAACTTGGAAATAACCAAGATGTCTTTCAGACGAAGGTGAATGGATATATAAACTGGTACCTCTAGATGACGAAATATTATTTAGCACTAAAGAGAAATGAACTGTCAAGCCATGTAAAGACATGAAAGAAACTTCAATGCATATTACTAAGTGAAAGAATTAAAAGGCCACAAACTGTATGATTCTATCTGACATGCTGAAAAACAAAAAACTGCAGACAGTAAAAACGTAAGTGGTTGCCAGGGGTTAGGGGAAAGGGAAGAATGAATAGGTAGAACACAGTGGGTTTCTAGAGCAGTGAAACAATTTTATATGATAATTTAATGGTAGATACATGTCATTATACATTTGTCAAAACTCATAGAATGCCCAGCACTAATAATGAATCCTAATATAACTGTGGACATTGGATAATAATGATGTGTCAATGTAAGTTCATGGACTTTTAACAAATGTACCACTCTGAAGGTGGACCTTGATAAAGGAGGAGGCTAGTATGGGGAGGGGGAGAGTTTCTGTGTGAAATCTCTACTTTCTGCTCTATTTTGCTATGAATCTAAAACTGCTCTAGCAAAGAAAGTCTATTCAAAAAATGAAAGCTACTTCCTTAGCTTAATTACTTGTGTTATTGCTGATAAAATGCTGCATTATTGCTGATACAGGTTTACTATATTTGTTTTATTAAGAATTAAATATTGAAAATAACAAATAATCATTTGGTAATTATAGATGCTTTGTCAGTTGGCTATGAATTAGAATCTTAAATGAGATTTGAGATAAGTCTATGGTTATTCTCATTTTATGAAAAAGATTTAGTTCAGTGTGGGCATTCTGGTCATGATGAAGCATCCTACATTTCCTTATAGTTGATTGAATAAGGATTGTAGAATTTTTAAGCACCCTTGTAAGATAATTTATAGGCATCGAATAAATCTATTTTTCTAAGAAGTGTCGCATAGATTAAAGTAAGTATATAAACACTCCAAAGGGGTAAAACTTTTGTAATAATATTTTGGGGAAATAATATTATGAATTGACAATTTTTTTTTCAAATTTGTTTATATGTTTTAAACAGCAGACATATCTTTTGCTTTAAATATATTAGTGCAGCTTAATGGCTAATCAATTAAAATTTGGAAAGCCCTGCCTATATTAAAAGCATGTTCTCAATTACATACTGAATTAAATACAAGATAAGAAGATTCTAAAAGTTTGAAATTTATAGTTTCATTACTCTGAAAAATTAAATCTAAAAATGTATAAAAATTCACATTAATTATTTAGTTTCAGCACATGAATGTAAATGGATTGGAACTGAAATTCACTTCTGACTGTAAGTAATAATTACCCAGAAACACCGCATGAGCTTCATTAGATCCTGTGTTTAATAAAAGTAAGGAGCACAAGGGACCTGAACAAACTCACACAAATAAAAGATTATAGTATTTAATCAGCATAAAATGGACACCATAAAACTTCATCAGGAAGCATTTTCAAAAAACAAAATTTGGTAAGATGATCTCGAAAATGAAGTCCAATTTCCAAGTTGACAGTTGCTTTGACAAAGTGCAGCTAATTTTCTCGCAGCTGTCTTTTCATGTTCTCTTTGATTGTGTAACAAAATAGTAAAGAAAAAAGAATACGGAGTTATTGAGAACATCGATGGCATTCAGTATCTTTGTTTCATACACAAGCATTTGCAAATGACAGCGATTTTTTTCAATTTCTAATTTTATATGATTTATGCTATTAAATAGCATCTTTTAAGAAATCACTTTGCCAAATATTTCTAGTTCATAGGGAATAAGGTACACAGAAATTGTTATAGGCATTGGAAGCTATATTTCTGATCCTGTATGCAGCTGAATCAGAATATGCTACATTTAGAAACAGGTTGGAGGCTCTGAATTTTAGAATTTGGTTGAGAATATTCTGTATATTATTAGAAAATATTGATTAGCCTTTAGGTTGAATTTTTTAAATTCAGAGTATCATGCAAGTGATACAAAGTGTATATTCTTATGAATACTTATTCACATTGTTTCTATTGTATAGCTTTACAGTCGCCTTATTAATGCAATAATAGATTATTATTATTATTTTAGCCTTTTCATGCTAGAATATATATTACTTTTTAATAAGCATCAATTTTAAACATTATTTAATTATCAATTGCCAAGTGCACATTCTGCAAGTACTTAGACAAAACCTATAATATTTAATTTAAAAATTGTCTCCACTCTATCTGTAATCATCATGACTTTGGGGAATATATGAGTATTATATATCTGATTACAGTTCATCTTTATGGCTTTCCAGCAACTTACTACTCCCGAACATTAAAATTTAGGTAAATCAAATAGATTGCACAGGTTCTATGAAGTTCTATAAGAAATAACTAATTACAAAGGTAATATTATGACAATGTGTATGAACTTTAGTCATTAAAAATGCACTAAAATTTTGGAATATAAAAATATCGCATAATTACACAAACCTAATAATTTTTAAGCAAATTGAAAGCAGAGTAAATGCTTAAGCATTGAATTCAGACCATTGGTTTGTTCTATGGTTTGTGATATCTTTTAGGACAACTAAATGAGATTTCAGTTATCACATACTTTTTTATTTTTCTAATATCTTTCATTAAAAACAGGATTTTAGTAAGACTAACTTCAAATGGCAAAATGTCAATGTATAAACCTCTGAAAGTTAAATATACCTATGTAAATATATGCATATATTTATACACACATATATGTGTGTATATACTATATAATAAGATGGCAAATATTATGTCTTTTCAGTAATTGAAAAATGTAATAAATTATTTCAGAGTAATTATGGGAAAAATCAGTTACTTATTTTAATCAAAATGTCTTATCATGTCAGTCCCCATCCCATTTCTTTCTAACTTGCTCTATCTCTCACATTTGCACTTTGGATAATTGTAATTTCTCCCTCAATATGTATGTTTCGACTTGAAAGTTATAACTTACATATATTTATGTATTTAAATAAATATTATAAATATTAAACATACTATATATAAAGAATATATTATATATTATAATTAGGGTATAATTATATGTACTATAAAGTACATAGTACATAATTACTATTAAATATATTAGCGTGTGATCTTGGGAAACTATTCAAATATTTATAATTGTATTTTCTTGCCACATGGCAATTCTGAATTCAAATATTACCCCTTTTCTCAGCGAATAAATTTATTTGTTTGCTAAAGCAGATGCATACTAGCTTTCATTTGGTTCTGACAAAACTCTTTAAGCAGTCTATAGGCCATGTTTCATGGGCTACAGTACACCTGATCCATGTCTTCAAATACAGGAATATATCCCAGAACAAACCTTCACAGGCAGCCTAACAAAACTCTATGCTATTGGCTTGTGAAAGAAAAGAGCTTAGTGCCAGAAATTAAAATTCCCTTTTCGTACACATATATCAGAAGCTTAAATTTGTAAGAGGAATTGCTGGCTTACAGATGGAGAAAAGATCATGCCATCCAAGTATTTAGGTCTCACTGTTTTCCTTTCAGCTTTACATATTTGCTTATTCAAAATTTTTTTTCTTAAATGTGTGCAGTCAACTTGAGCATCCTCCTTTAATAAATGGCAAGTAGATTTTATTCTCATTGTTCGCTGTTCTGCAGTGCCCTGCTTTCCACAGGTGCACTAATGCAGAGGAAATAAATATAACTTTTCTTGATCTAAAAAACAATAATTTAGACTTAAAGATAAGAAATTTTGATAAATTATTAGAGTGTTTAGCAATTTTTGTTTTCATTTTGAATGATAACATTCATATATATATATATATATATATATATATATTCATTGTGGAAATACTGAAAACTTCAATAATATATAAATAAACATTAAACTAACCTATCACCCCATGATACATGAAAGAACTATTATCCATTTATTATATTATTATAGATGGTTTTCCTATGTTTCTATTTAGGACATGTATATGTGTCTGTATGTGTGTACATGTGATAATTCTCTATATCTCATCAGGCTATGGATACAAAAACATATAAGTGCCAATAGCCATAGTTCCCTCTCCCCCCGTTTTGTTGAACTGTACTGACATACAGCACTACATAAGTTTAAGCTGCACAGCATAATGACTTGACTGACATATTGTGCAATGATTACCACAGGCGCTTAGATAATGTTCATCATATCATATATATATACAAAAAAAAAAAAAAGAAAAAAGAAAACGGCATTTTTTTTTTTTTTTAAAATCTGGTGACGAGCACTCTCACGATTTACTCTCTTAACAGTGTTAACTATCATCATCACATTGTCTTATATCAGAATGTTTGTATTTGTCGATCACCCTCATCCACTTTCCATATTTCCCTCATCCAATAACCATAATTTTATTACTTTTTTTTCATCTTTACCTCTGTAACTCCAAGTCTCTTCAGTTATATCTTTTGCCAGTTATCTTAAGACATCTTCATGAATATCTCCCATGTGCTCAGCAAAAAGTTCAGAAGAATTCTCCTTTTATATACTATAAAGTATATCCATATACCACAAAGTATATTCATATACCACGTTTTTTCTCCTGCTCAACTTTATTTACTACTAGAGCTTGTTCTAGTACCAGTAGTCTTTACAGACATTGGCTACATCCACTTGGCAATGCTCTCCCATTTTCCATTCAATTTTTCATAGGCAAAACTTCTGTTTTGACTAGGTACTAAATTTCTCGTAAGCCATTGTGTCTTTGATACAGAAGGAAGATGAGTGGCCTTCTCACATTGCATCAAACATTGTCGGCTGGCACCACAGCATTGTTACATCTTCTCTGATTTCAGAGTTGTTTCCTGGTACTTTCTGTAAGGCAGCTCTTTGTGGCGTCCTACCATTGTCACCATGAGCTGGTCTTGGATATCTGTGGCTTGCTAATGTCCCTCTTAATTTTGCCCCATTAATGGATATGCTCGCCTCTACTTTCACTAAAACCCTCAATGTATTTACACCATTCAAATACATTTTGAGAGCCCAGGTATCTGCTAAGTATGTGAGGAAATGTTGGAATTGCAGTGGAGGGCCTGGTTTATGACTATCTGGGACATATGCCGGATTTTAACATGTAAATGTATATGTAATCTTGGCAAAACAAATTCTTTTCTCAAAAATTTTTCGGTAGTACATATCTTTGTAATATTTAACAATTTGTCATTTGTTCTTTAATTTCATTTAGCATTATTTTTGCCTCATAGTTATTTTAACTTTATAAGTAGTAAAATCTGTTGATATGTGTACTTATAATTTTGTTTTATATTAAGACAATGCACTCCTATCTTGAGGTTTATTAAATTTTCATCTTTTAATCTTTCATAATTTTATATTTATCTCTTTTATTCTTCTGCCATTTGATTCATATCTGTTGAAGTGTAAGCTTAACTTTTGTTCCATACATTAAAGTTGTAATGGAGAAGGTATTGTGATAGGGACTGGGGACTCTGAAGTATGTATAAATGTTTTTTCCCATCCAACTCGAAACCTTTTAGAGAAAATACATGTAAAACACAAATTTATCCAATAGTTAACAGATGCCAAATGTGATAATTTCTGCTACTACTGTTTTTAATGCTTAATATTTAAGTGCTTCCTATAAGCATCACACTAGAAAGAACATTATAATCTTTACTAATTTATAAGTTCAATTTTCAATAGATTATTTGTTATGCTTATGAGAATTTTAAGAAATATCCCAGAGAAGTATGCTGGTAACCTTAGCAAGAACAATCTCACTGAAATGGTAGTCAGAACACAAATTAAATTGAATGCGGGAGGGAGTTGGAAATAAAAAATAGAAACAGAGAATGTATACAAGTTAATAAATAAAAATATAAAATAATGAGAGATAGAGTACGAACTGGGGAAGAACAGAGGCAAGAGAATGTCTATGTTTATATGGGAAATAATTTAACATGTTACAATATTGAAATGAAGAGTCCAGTATAAAAAGAAAAAATGAGCATCCAGAGACTGCGAGAGAAAATATATAACCAGATTGCTGAGAGGAAGAAGGGGATGCGATAAAGGCAGAGTAAAAGGAATTGGCTGTAGATAAATCCAGAGGCTTTTATGCGTTACAACAGTAGGGAATGAGGTCCAGGTAAATATACATTTATTAATTTGTTGGTGGCAAGTGAGAGCCTTTCCACCAGATGACTTATTTCTTCTCTTTAAAGTGGATCTGGAGTCATCTGTTAAGGAGCTTGAAACAAAGTCAGAAAATATAAAATAGTGATTGAGGAGCATCAGAGAGTAAGCTCACAAAGGAATAATAACACTGCTGATCAAATCCAAGAAGATAATGGTACTAGGAGTTCAGAGTGGTACCATTCTTCTGGGCAATGTGTTTATGTCTGGTATGACTCAGTTACCTTGGAGAGGTGCAAGAAATAAACCTGGTTTCAACCAAGGTTAGAGTTCTACAGGACAGGTGAAATGAAATAGTTAGGGCTTTTAGAACGTTGTCAAGAGTATATTAATAATGACGTTAAAGGGTGTGAGTAGTAGATGGGCGAGGTGAGCCTGCCCCCAAAATAGCTTTTAACATTCATTTCCTTAACTACACAAATGATAATTTATAACAAAAATGATGTTTTAAGAAGGACTTGGCAAATTGAAATAATTAAAAACCACAAGAGGAAGACAAAGATAATCTTGTTATGATTATGTATGCATGAACAAATTCAAGCTAAATGTCCAGAAACCTCCTTGGGAGAAATTGGGAGAGTCTGTTTCCCTGCTCTTTAAGAAGGCCTATGGCTATTTAACATTGGCGTGAGGACTGTTCATCTTTTATAATATGCTCTAACTTTTCCTTTGAGGAATTCTTTAGATAGGAAGCTGTAAATAGAATGCTTTAATTAAGTCATCTTTTCTATATAGCTCTGATCTTATGTCTGAATCTAACAGCTGTAACGTACCTAATTCTGTGAAGAATCAGTTATACTGTAAAAATGTTAAGAATTTTCCCTTATTCTGCATCTTTTAAATATATATGTTATATGGAGGAATAATTTATCTGCATACCAGAGCTGAAATTCTGACTCTAATATTTATCAAATTTGTATCAACTACCTTAAAAAAAGTTGGCATTGAAAAATTACCAATAAAGTAATTCAGTATGGTGAAGTGTGTGTGTGTGTGTGTGTGTGTGTGTGTGTGTGTGAATGTGAATGTGATTATGTGAATTCAAACAGATTCAAGCCCAGTGATATATAAGTCCAGTAGTAAATTAAGTATAATGGTTGTGGATTAAATACCTGGAGGCACCCAAAATTTAAAGTCTGAGACAGCAAAAGGCATGATTAATGTGAATAAAGAAATAACTGTGACTTCAAACTACCAAGCTTTGCAAGAATGTTATGCACTGCAATTTTTTTTTTTTTTTTTTAAATGAAGGGACACTGTAGGAAGAAATGTTACTCTTGCTTTGTTGGGGGTAGTGGAAATAGTTGTGAGGCGGAGCATGAATCCTGGTTAAGTGCTATCCAATTACTGTCAGTAATTCCCACTGCTAGCCAGAAAGTGTTGCCTTAATCATGTTCATTTTAACAATGATGAAAATACATTTCTTCTCCTATGAAAATGCAAGGCTTTTTTCTATGAGTAATTTTGGATAGTAATGTTTATTGCAAATGACAAAGATAGAAAATTTGCTGAGAGACAAAAGGATTCTAAAAACATTCTTTTCACTGCCTCACACTTACCCAATATAAGTAAACATAAAATAGGTTGCAAAATAATGACAAAAATAAGTTTTAGTTAGATTAAGGAATTTTATTTTATAGTGCTTCAAAAAATAACTTCGGACAACTTAATGATTATGGAAAGAGAGAGTTTCTTATGAAAGAAGCAAGAATGTGTTTACCTGATGTCTAGGGAAAATGTCTCATAACCTAGTACACAATAAAATAATTCAAGGTAAAGCAAAACAGGTATTGCTAGTGAAAACCAAACAAGAATGTATCGTGACATGAGAACTTTGTAGGGCTTTATGAGATATGAAACAGACTGGATAAAACAAATGAAATGTCTCACCAGTCTGGTTTACTATCTAAAGGGGAGAAAAAAAACTGTCAACAGTAAGGGAAAATGTCACCAAATGTCAGAACTAGAACTCCTACAAAATAAAACAGAACATTTTCCTAGAGATAAAGACCGCTGCACAAACCTATTGGAACTCTATAAATCAAATTCATGAAACAGGGACACCTCAATAGGCTGGAATGTCAACATTAATAAACAGAGTCAAATAGAACATTAGAATCATAATGAAAAAAGGAAGAGAAGTAGAACTACAATTTCTAGTGGCTAGGTTTTGCAGCAATATATTTGTGGTGGTTCTAGAAGGTGGTAGTAGTGAAGAATAGTATGAGGAAGAAGAATGAAGGTATTAGGAAAATAAGCGGGTGCACAGGATAGCAAAGGTATTGACCTGTAGATGTTGCAATTTTGTTTTAAGCATGAGCAACTGTGAATAATAGCTAACATATATTGTGTCTGATTATATGCCAGCAACTCTGTTTGCCACTTATAAGATTATTTCACTTTATTCTCACAATAATTTTAGAAATATGTTGCTACTCTCCTTTAGAGGAGAAAGCTTCATCAAAAAGCATATATTAATTGACCAGCATCACATAGTGTCTTAGTAACTAGAGTATGATTCTAGCCAGCACATATTATTTTGATATGTAATACATTCAGTCATAATTGTATATTGTAATTCTTCTCATATAATTTACCTAGGTAGCAAGATTGTGAGTTTGTACTCAGACAATAAAAAAATATTGCCCAAATATTTCATTGTATCACAAAGTGTACAATGAAGAATTGGTATTTTTATATATACAAAGTACATTTTCATATTAAATACTTAGAAGATAAGTCCACCTTGCAACTGTGAAAATATGAGTATGTTACTGATATTCTCATTTGGTAATAAACTGTATATGGTAAAAAGTTACCATTTGGACAATTCGATCCTAATGGAAAATTACTTTGGTCCCTGTAGAATGACTGATGACTTAGTCACAAATAATTTAACCTGAGTGAGATTGTGTAATATTAGCCTGTGAAACCACAGAAAATATTTGTTAAATATTAGGGTTTTGTTTTAGTTTGGCTGCTGCCAAGCTATTATTCTGACAATAATTAGTCAAAAGTTCAATTGCTTAAGGCTTCCTTATAATAAAACCATGTCATCTGCACAGAGAGAGATGATTATCTTTTAATTTACGGTGCTAGAAAGGGCTGCATCTTAATTATCTAAATCAGTAGATAAGTTATCCAACTTTTTTTCTGCCTCAGACTGGTCGTATTTACAACATAGTCTCATGGGTGACATCACTCACTGCATAGAATAATTGTAAAATGGAGGAGAAGTAGGAGGACATATCACCCTAAGGTAGTGCTTCTCAGATCAGGCTGTTCATCATAGTCACTAATGGAATCAATAAAAATACAGTTATCAAATTTATCTCCTTAGAGTTCTGATTTAGCATAGCATAGCCGAGGAGGACCTGGGCATATAATATGTTTGTAGAACCCTATTTGATTTGGAAGTGTAAATGGTATTAAAAACTAATATCCACAGAGGATATAGAATCTTTGACATAGAAAATAGAAGCTAGAAGCTGTTTAAATACACAAAAAAAGTATCGATAACAAAAACTCCAAAGATAATTCTTATATACTACCTGAACTGAGATTTCTACAATGGCTGATCAAAATGCTGGATGATAAATGTATTTGTAGACTTTGAACTCCAGATCTGTGCATGCATATGCACATTTATCTTTCATGCCCAAATTATTTGAAATTGCACAAAAATATAAAATCTAATTGCATGACAGACTTGAAATAAAAACCTTGCAACCTCATTAAGCAAGAGAGAAGACTTCTGAGTGATTTTTCCCAAAAGAACCCTGGAAGTGGGGCAAGAAGGGCAATGATATCTCAGACACTGGGAATAAGAGAATATGTGATTCAGAAAACAATTTCTGAGTGAACTATAATGCAGTTGCACCAGGTCCTCTCTACAGGAGAGGCCAATTACAGCTTAGTTTCCTCTCTAAAGACAAGCCTATTTTGATAATGTGGAAGTCTAAATATTCTGATGAAGTGGAAAATCTATAACAGTGATTCTCCATGCAGGTATTTGTGTCTAGAGATAGTGCCTGGGAAGTGCCCATATATCTTCCAGTTGATATCCTCTGCGCCACCCCCCCGCCTCAATAAAATAAATAAACACACCAAAAAAAAAAAAAAAAAAACCAGAATGAAAGCTGTTCGTATCATCAGTTGCTCAGGCCAAAAATCTAGATCAGCTTTGATCTATCATTTTTCCTCACAACCTACAGACACTCAATTTATCAGACATTCTTTTTGGCTCTAAATGCAAAATTTATCTCATGCTTCTACACTTCTCTTCATTTCCACAGCTACATTCTATTCTGTGTCAGCATCGTTTCCACCTGTCTAGCTGGCCTTATCGTTTGCACTCTTGTTCCATTGCAGTCTAATCTCCACACAACTTCCATAATGATATTTTAAAAACGTTAACTCAGATCATGTTCTTTATTTGCTTTAAGCCCTGTCATGCTTCTACTTGAAACTTGAATAAAAACCAGACTCCTTTCAGTGGCCTAAGAGGTGTTGCATATTCAGTCCTTCACTTCTCACTTAGTTCCTGTCCTCCCACATAGGAGAGATTCTTGATCTTTGTGCTATTTTATTGTCTCAGGTGTATAACTCAATATAGGACATATTCTCTTTGATTATACAATAAATGTTAAATGACATTTACAAACCTATAAGTAAACATAATTTATATAAGCCTGTTGATACCCCTCTGCTTGAGAGAAATGAGTAATCTTTTAAAAATTATGGGTAAAATATTACAGTGTCTTAGACATAGAAAATCATTACTAGATGAAAAAAAAAAAAAAGCTTTTTCTCTTATTTTCCAGTCTCCATGTTTTACTGAGTGTAGTCCCCAGAGGGAAGAGCAATGTTAAAAGCAAAAAAGTTTTCATTCTCAACTTGTGGTAAAATATTCATCATTGAAGTAAAAATAAGCAAAGAAGAAACAGAAATACTAACTCCTTGATGAGAAATGTAAAATTAATAACTCAAGAATTGCTATCTACTTTTCCATAGTGAATGATATATATCTGAGATGATAAACTAGCTTACGCAAGTATATTCTTCTCATACTGAAATATGTATGAGGAAATCTTTATTTTCTATGTATGATATTTTGGCATATCGATAGAACTGTTTGTATTTGAATTTTCCTAAATTTAAAATTTACGTGATAGATGTTCAGGAGATGGTCATTAATGTTCCAGACACATCTGAGGGATTGTTATAGACATCAGTAAGAATAATATATTCTAAGGCATACCAAGAACATTCTAAAATTGCGGTATGTAAGAAATTAAATAAATAAGAATTTCACACATAAAAAGTAACATAAATTGTATATTTTGCTTTACCAGTTGCACTTTAGTTGAAATCTAAATAAAAAGTGACATAAAACATTAAACAAAGGGGAATTCATTTAAAAATAGCCAGGTAGCTATTTGAAAATGAAGTTAAAGATCGAGAAAAGTCGAGGTCAAATAGCACTTTATGTTTTTACTCAAGCTTCTATATTAAGAGAAGAAATGTCAGATATTCGAAGTAGTATTTGAAAATATTTTTATTGAAGGAAAAATACCACCTTTTGTTTTTGTTCTTGCTCATTTTATTGCTCTAAATTAACACCCTGGAATTTGATAGGTCTGACTAGTCTGAGTTAAACTTTAGAATAGAAAATAATTTGTTTTTCTTTGGTTGTGGAATTATAGTGTATTTAGTCTGGTACATAACTTAAAATGAAAAGGTTAGCAGGAAATTAGGTACAAATTGATACTTATATGCATAATTTGTTAAATATAATTTGGTAAGAAAAAATATCACTAAAGAGCTAGGATAGGTGGTATTTTTTTATCTAAGGAGTAACTGATCTGAAAAGCTTTCACTGGTGTGGCAAAATTACCAGTTTTAAAGAAATCAAACAAATTAAGAAATTTGTTGGGAAAAAAATCTTAACAAGTAGAGACTACAGGTTCTGACCATGACAGAATAGCCTATAACAGACTCAACTGCTTACTGAAAAGAACGGTCATAACTGGACTAAATACATAAAACCTCTTTTTAGAGGTATTAGGGAGGAGCCAATACAGCCAGGATTGCCAAGGATAAAATTCTTAAGAACTCTCTTCTGAGAGTCTCTCTTCTCATCTGTGTTGTTTTTCCCTGAGGACATTTGCCAATTTACACAGAGATGGTGAATAGAATGCTAAAATGTAAAAAGGAGTAAGTGGGATAAAGCCCCCAGGGTTGATGATTCAGAGTGGCTAAAGTGGCTGAGACTTGATCAAAACCCTAGAGATGGATAGAGAAACTCCATTGACTTAAGCCCATGTACTACCCTTGAAGCTCTATGGAGAGATGAGAATTGTAGACTGAAGCATCTATTTTCTTGAGAGTAATTTTGAGATTCTGGGTGAAGGAGGAGGACAAAAATCTGACATAGATAATTGACAAGATAATTCTATGGGATGCTTAATGCCTCTAGAGCTGCTCTGGGAGATAGAACATATAGCACAGGTGAGGGGAAGATCATGCTTACAACATCTGTGTGCAAGCCAACAACATTCTGGCACCTCAGAAAATTAGCACCCTTGGCATGAATATTGAACTTCTAAAAATGAACACCTTCTGCATGGCAGGGATCAAGTTCATTTACCTTTCTTTATTCGAAGCAGCTTCAATGAGGGGAACATTGCAACGTGGAACCTGAGTGAGGGTGGGGCAGAACTTATATGGACAGATCTCTAAACATATGCAAGTACACTTTAAAGCATTCCAAGTAATAATTGGGAAAATTTTTTAAAAAGCCTAATTTGTATGATGCATGTTTACATGTGAGTATATACAAACAGCAAGGCTGTAATCCTAGTTTGGTCATTGTTAAAAATTAATATTTCAATCCTGATCATATGCTAAAACATGGACATTCCAGCTAGATTACAAACATGAAAACTTAAAACCTTAGACTTCGTCAGAAGAAAATTGTACAACAAATGCAGGCAATGCCTATTGATATTATTTCAACATAAATGTCCACTAATTTTACACGAGTTAACATTTGGTTGTTAGCAAAACCAATAAAAGATATCTATCACTATAAGAGCAACTTATAGAACAAGAAAAAAAAAAAGAAGTTGGCCTGGTTTTATAGCTCAATACATAATTTAAATACAAATAGTATGAAAATTTAAAAAAAGCATATTTCTAATCATATGTTATAAAGAAAGAGAATTCAGATTCTGAAATTGTAGAAAGAACTGGGCATGCGTACATTTGTCAGTAAAAATGTTCAAGAAGTGGGCATGTATACATTTGTCAATAAAAATGTTCACAGTTGATCTTCAACTGCTCTTTATCCACCAGAAAACTAAGAATCATTGGCAAAGATAAAATAACCCTGAACTGGGATTCAGTAAACAAAAATTCTAATCTGAGCAAATCAACTCATTGGCTCTTATACAAAACATAATGAAGTCGAACTAAATGATCATGATGGAACTTTCCATTTGGGGCATCCTGTGATTTTGTTTTTAAGGATAATCAGTTATTCTTATAATATCTTTACTAGATATAGGAAAATAAAAAAGTTCTCATTCTAATCAGCATCGTATACTTCTTTGTAGCTTCACTGATTTCTGAACAGAAAGAAGACTGGATTAGTAGCTAACCTTGTGTGATAAAGTTTTGACATGACTTCTAGTTGTCTTTTTTTTTTTTTTGAGTTCTGTGATCTTCTAGGTAATATCTTGAGCTTTTTGGAAAGACATTAGCTTTTTTAAAGCTCTTGGGTATCATATCATACTATGCCAGGGGACTATTAAGTAAAGTAACCCCTCATTTAAATGGCATAGTTGAAAATTTGCTTGATCTCCATAGGTAGAATTAGTTCAGAGTGCATGAGCTCATCATATCCTTTCTGATGGCTTGCAGCTCTATCTGACTTCCTTTGAATGGAGCTATCTTCTGGATAACAAATTTTTTTAGAAAATGCTCCGCACTAATGGGTATCATTGGTTGGGAAATTTTACCTGTCTGAAAGAGCATAATATAATTTCAAAAGATTTTAACTGAAGAAAATAGACATAATTTTACTTACAGTAGTCTCCCCTTGTCTCGAGTGAATACATTCCAAAACCCCTGGTGGATGCCTGAAAACGTGGACGGTACTGAAGCTTATATATACTACGTTTTTTCCTATCATGCATATCTATGAGAAAGTTTAATATATAAATTAATCACAATAAAAGATTAACATCAATAACAATAAAATAGAACAATTATAACAATACATTTTAATAAAAGTTTGTGAAAATGGTCTCTCTCAGAATTTTTATATTTTTCAGTTCAAACCAAGTCCTGAATATGTATATCTATCCCTTACTTGCAGTAAATGGGTTGATGTCACTTGTTTCAGAGGATCCCTCCTTGAAAATTTCCCATAGGCTCAATGCTTTCTGGCATAACATGTTTCCATCAATCAGAACAGATTTTCTGTTCATGTCTTCTGTCCACATGTTTAATGCCTTTTCTGTCTTAACTAAGCACTTATGCACTGTGGCTGTAACTTTTGCCATTCGAGGTGCAACAGCAAAACTAGCATGCATTTCTTTTTTCTTCTTTACAATTTTATGAATAGAAGGTTTGTCTTACCATAGATCTTAGTAACCTCAGTATACAATTTTTTTTTTTCTTTTTGTCAAGAGTTTTCACCTTTTCACTTAAGGTACTCTACTGCTTCTCTTTGACATATCTGAATTGCCAGCCTCACTACTTTTGTGCTTTTAGTTAATTATTAAGTAAATATGGGTTACTTGAACACAAGCACTGCTATACCAGGACAGTTGATCCAATGAGTGAGATGGCTACTAATTGGCTAATGAGCAGGGAGAATATATAGTTGTGGATACACCACAAAGGGATGATCCGCGTCCTGAGTGTGACAAAGTGAGACAGCACAAGATTTATTACTTAGAATGTCATACAGTTTATAACTTTTGAATTGTTTATTTCTGAAAATTTTTTATTTAATATTTTCAGGCCATGGTTGATGGTGAGTAACTGAAACTATGAAAAGCAAAATGGCGGATAAGCAGAGACTACTGTAACACTAAAAAGAGAGCTTTGTGTTTGGAAGGAAAACTTTGCTAATCAGAGACAGATATGTTTATTATTATTGTTTCAGCAGAAATCCCTGCTATGAGAATCCAGCTATAAGGGATTCTTTTTCCTTAAGGAATTTTTTTTTTCTGTTTTTAAAACTTGTATAAAAGAAAGTTTGGTCTAGATCCAAAAATTAATGGGAAAATTACCCTTGGGTAGCTGGTAGTAGATAGCATAACTTTACAATCTGGTAACTCTAAATTTCACACATAATTGCAGCAGTGAGAGTTGGAACACAGGTTGAAGACATAATGAAATTACCATGGGGAGGAATCATCTAATCAACAGAAATTTAGTAAGAAGTTATAGTTATATTGATGCCATCCAAAAAGCATGCAAATAATGACATGGAAATCCATAGGGAATTTAACAATAAATTCTATACAGATGAGAAGGGATGATATAAAATAGAACTTGTAGTATGATCAGTGGCTGAGAAAAAAGTGTTCTTAATTTTTTTTAAATGAAAGAATACATCTATTTGAACTCTAACACATTTCAAAATCTATGAAATTATAATCTATTTAGGAAATCTGCCTGAGATTATTTTAAAACTGATCCACTAATCTCACTATGTTAGATGGATATTAACAGAAAATTAACTTTACCAAAAAATCTTGAGAAACAAGACTACATCTATATTATAATAATAATTTTACCTATTACTTTATTAGACTACTACAAGAAATTTCTCAAAAACTATATTACATATTTAAATTATACATCAAAGCTGAATTTAAAAAAATATTTAAAACTATTTTCTTGATTTTAAGGAATTTTGTGTTTTCAGACACAACTCTGATATATGATTCCTTTATAAAACCTTAACTTTACTAAGAAATGACTGGGAGTCTAACAATTATTTTTGGAAACCCTCATGTCTCCTCTGTACTAAAGATATGCATGCATTTTTAGCAAATGTCATATAAAATAGAAATGAGATATAAGTTGATTATAGTAGCTCAATGTTAAGTTAGATTATTGTGGGTTGACGTAGTCAAAAATGTAGCAGAGAAAGGGTTACGCTCACCTTAAATGAAAGAGTTTATCAGAATGAAGCACTATATCCTGAGAAGGAGAAACAGGATGTTTAAATAGGTGGGAATTAGCATGGCATATGGAAGAACAATGAGGAATTAGGGTAGACAAACAAGGATTTATATAGAAAAGACTAGTGGCAAAAAGTGAACAGTCTTGTCAGTTTTTAATAGAGAAGTGAAATTGTTTAGGCTTAATGTAAAAGAAATTAGGGAGATAATGTGTCTGACTTTAATTTTAAATGCTGGATAAGGACATAGTGTAGATGTTATTTCAGGAAGATTAATCTTGGAACAATATTCAGGCTAACTCTGAGAAAAGAAAAACAATCACCAGAAAATGCTATAAAAAAAATCCCTATTTTGATACATGCATCCTCAGACATTGTGGTTTTGGTTCTAGACCACCACAATAAAGCAAATATCACAGGAAAGCAAGTCACACACATTTTTTGGTTTCCCAGTGCATATAAATGTTACGTTTATGTTTATATTATATTGTAGTCTATTAAATATCCAGTAGTGTTGCATCTGAAAAACCAATGTACATACCTTAATTTTAAAATACTATATTGCTGTGTCTACCTCTCTCCTCCCCTTCTCCCCCACCCCCTACCCTCTGGTAACCACTAGTCTATAGTACATGTCCATGAGTCTCGGTTTGTCCTGTTCATTTGTTGCTTTTAGGTTTATAGCCCACATATAAGTGATATCATGTGATTTTCAACTTTTTCCATTTGGCTTATTTCGCTTAGCATGATTATCTCGAGGTCCATCCATGTTGTCACAAATGGCAGTATTTCATCTCTTTTTATGGCTGAGTAATATTCCTTTGTATATATGTACCACAGCTTCTTTATCCAATCATCTATTGTAGGACACTTCGGTTGCTTCTATGTCCTGGCCACTGTGAATAATGCTGCTATGAATATTGGTGTGCAAATGTCTTTTTCGGATATGGATTTTCAAGTTTTTGGGGTGTAAAGGGCATCAAATATGTGGTGACAGAAAGAAATTTAATTGTGGGAGGTGAACATACAGTGTAAAAAAAAAATATATATATATATATATGCCTTATTGTTAAAGTGTACAGCTGAAACTAATTGGATTTCATTAACTAATGTCACCATTAAAAAATAAATTAAAAAATATACATATATATACACACACATATATGTATGTGTATATATATGCAAATACTATAGAACCAAGTGAAAAAAGACTTAAATCCTTAGATTGTTAAGAGTTTAGCAAATGCCAAGTAAGGCAAAAATACACAACCAAAAAAGTAAAAAAAAAAAAAAATACTGTATTGCTAAAAAATGCTAACCATCATCTGAGCCTCAGCAAGTCATAATCTTTTTGTTGGTGGAGGGTCTTGCCTGCCGAGTGATCAGAATGATGGTAGTTGAAGTTAGAGTGGTTGTGACGATTTCCCACAATAAGACAACAATGAATTTTGCCACATCACTGGACTTTTCCTTTTACAAACAGTTTCTCTTTAGCATGAAATCCTGTTTGATAGCATTTTACCCAGGAGACAGAACATCTTTCAAAATTGAAGTCAATTTTCTCAAACCCTGTCTCTCTTTATCAACTAAGTTTATATAATATTCTAAATCCCTTTTTTGTCATTTCAACAATCGTCACAGCATTTTCACCAAAAGTAGATTTCATGTCAAGAAACCACTTTCTTTGCTCATTCATAAGAAATAACTCCTCAAAAGTTAAAGTTTTATCACAAGATTATAGCAATTTAGTCACATTTTCAGGCTCTACTGCTAATTCTAGTTCTCTCGCTATTTCCACCACATCTGTAGTTACTTCTTCCATTGAAATCTTGAACCCCTCAAAGAAATCTATGAGGATTGAAATCAAGTTCTTCGAAACCCTTGCTTATGTTAGTATTTTGAACTCCTCCCATGAATCCCAAATATTTGTAATGGCATCTAGAATGCTGAATCCTTTCCAGAAGTTTTCATTTTACTCATTCAGGGTTGCCACAAACCTTCAATTTGAAAACATAACAAAACAACAATACAAAACAAAACAAGACATAATATCTGTGAAGTGCAATAAAGCACAGCACAATAAAGTGAGGTATGCCTGTAATTCTAATGTAAAACTATGAGCACCTGCTTTCTACACAGATAAAATATAAAGGAGTAACAAACCAAAGGCCAAATACTGTTCAGACCTGGACAGAGGCAATAGGGAGGTGCACTGTATGTAGAGAATTTGAAAATAATAAAACTGAATAAAAGTTTGCTTCTAAATGTCATTGATAAAATACTTTTTTTTCTGAAAAAAAAAAAATGGCCTATGTACTAAACGATTGCCTCCATTAGTGAGCTTTAATCATATATATAAAAAAATATATATATATATATGCAAGCTTTAACTTATTTTAAATGCTTTTCCTTTAATAAGCATTGTGTCTGCAGGAATGTTACTGCAAAGAGCTCCCAGTTAATTTTAAAATTAACTTCCAATGCATGTGACCTCTGGTATATCAGTTCATTTAAAGAGTCAGTTTATGAGAATTTGGAATCCTTTGAGCTTGTTTCAGGTAGAGTTTATTTTTCAAGTACTGTGGTATTAGATATTTCTTCCATAAAAAGCAGTAAGTTTGAAATAATCGAAGAGGGTATGGTAATTTTAAAAATAAACAGGATTTAAAGCATTTTATTTCTGTTATATTTACTTATTAATTTGTATATTTTCAAATGACATGGTTATATATATGAGGTTCATTAGAACCTAGTTACTTTTTTTCTGGTCATTGTTATTGTTTTAACTTAAGGTAATATTTCTATTTAGAAAAGGTGAGAATTAGAAAATAATACACTTCAGGTGTTAAATATGCTATGTAATAGAAATAAATAATAGAATCACAAGCATGGCACAGATCGATCACTCAAAAACACTCAAAGATAGAGCACATGAATCATGTGGATCAGTTTCAGACCTGAGAACAGATGAGTTATGAGGGCTAGAATGTGTATTTTGAAATCGGATTATTCTTTTCTATGGGTTTACCAATAGGTCCTTTCTGAAAATTATAATTTATTTTTTAAATAAAAATTATATATATTTAAAGGGTACAAAATGATATTTTAATACAGATATATATATAGTGAATATAGCTTGTTCATTCTCAAGAATGCTTTGGCTATGTGAGGTCTTTTGTGGTTCCATCTGAATTTTAGAATTGTCTTTTCCATATTTTTGAAAATGCCATTTTTTGACAAGGATTGTATTGAATCTGTATATAGCTTTGGGTATTTGACAAACATTTTAACACTGCGAGTTCTTCCAAATCATGAACATAGAATTTTTTTTATCACGTCTACTCTAATTTCTTTCTTCAATGTTTTATATTTTTCAGTGTACAGATCTCTCATCTTCTTGGTTAAATTATTCTTGACTATTTTATTCTTTTTGATGTTGTCATAAATGGGATCGTCTTCTTGATTTCCTTTTCAGATGGATTGTTGTTGGTATAAGGAAACAGCAGATTTTTGTATGTAGATTTTGTATACTGCAATTTTACTGAATTTATTTATTAGTTTTAACAGCTCTCAATGGGTTCTTTAATGTTTCTATACATAAGATAATGCCATCTGAAAAAAGGTGATTTCATTTCTGCCTTTTCTATTTGGATGTCCATTATTTCTTATTCTTGTGTGGCTGCTCTTTCTAGTATTTCCAGTACATTGTTGAATAGATGTGTCAAGAGTAGGCATCCTTGCCTTGTAGTGGATCTGAGATGTAAAGCTTTCAGTTTTCCCCCATTGATTATGATATTAGCTATGAGCTTTTTTTTCCTTTTAATTTTTAATTATTTATTTTTTATGGTGACATTGGTTAACGAAATTCAATAAGTTTCAGCTGTACACTTTAACAATAAGACATATGTATATTTACACTGTATATTCACCTCCCATAGTTAAATTTCTTTCTGTCACCATATATTTGACCCTTTTTATCCAGTCTACCTCCCTGCTCCCTCCACCCCCACCCTCTGGTAACCACTAGTCTATAGTCCATGTCCATGAGTCTGTTTGTTTGTCCTGTTCATTTGTTGCTTTTAGGTTTATATCCCACATATAAGTGATAGCATGTGATTTTCAATTTGTCTGGCTTATTTCGCTTAGCATGATTATTTCGAGGTCCATCCATGTTGTTTTTCTTAAATGGACTTGTGTTAAGGTAACTTCCTTCTAAATCTATTTATTGCGAGTTTTTCTCATGAATGGATGTTGAACCTTTCCAAGTGCTTTTTCTGCATCTATTGAGATGATCATGTGGTTTTTATGTTTCATTCTCTTAATGTTTATCACACTGATTGATTTATACACATTAAACCAAGAAGCATCCCAAGGATAAGTCTCATTTGATTATGGCGTACAATTTTTTTGATGAATTTGGTTGTTGTTGAATATGAGGATATTTGCAGCTATACTTACTAGAGATATTAGTCTGTAGATTTATTTTCTTGTAGTTTCTTGTCTGGCTTTGGTATCAAGATGATGCTGGCCTCATAGAATAAGTTTAGAAGTATTCCCTCTAGTTCTATTTTTTAGAAGAGTTTAAGAAATATTGGTATTAATCTTTTTTTGAATGTTTGTTAGAATACAGCTGGGAAGCTATCTGGTCCTGGGCTTTTATTTGTTGGGACATTTTTTATTACTACTTAAATCTTGTTTGATATTGATCTCTTCAGGCTTTCTATTTCTTTTTGATTTAGTCTTGGTAGGTTGTATGCTTCTATAAATTATCCATTTCTTCTAGGTTATTCAATATTTGTGTGGCTGAACTCATCCCAGTACTTAGCTTAGATTTTACTTCCTCAAGTTCTCTGTGTGTAACACTAAAGAAGCTTTACCAGTCACCATCTATCCCATCACCTGGTTTATTTTCTAGACTTATTTTCTGTGTAATTCAGTTGACATTACTTGAAATTACGTATTTTCTTACATATATACTCTTATTAGAATACCAGGTTTCTTTTCCTGTCCTGTTCACTTTTGTATTTAAAAAAAAAAAAAAAACTAGTATGTGTTTAATATATATTTTTAAAAGGAATAAGAAAATAATTTTTAAAATATTTAATATTTATACAATGATTATTAGTATCTTAAAAATCAAAATGTTTTCAACTAATGACAATTTTTAAAACATTAAACATTTCATAAACTTTAAAAATAACTCTTTCTGAACACTAGAAGTGCTACGATGTGAATTACCATTCAAATTCTTCACTTCCTGTGTAGAAGCTTCAGGCGATTCTTTATAATATTTGCATTGATTATTGCATTCATTGATTATTGCATTAATAATTAAAAATATGGTATCTCGTATATGCGCCTCACAATACTCTGCTGTTATACTGTAGAGGAGATAGTTACAGACAAGATGTTATAAAGCTTCCTTTCTCCATTCATTCTGAGAACAAGAAGAAGGTAATTGGTCCTAGAGGAACCAAAAAGTCAGGATAGTATATTGTTAATAAATTAGGTAATTAAGCTATTTTTAATTTATTGCTGCCACCATAAAAGAACACATGGAACTTTAAGTTTTAATTCTAGGCAACTTGGTTCACTTAAATTGTCTCTAGTGCATGGTGACTTTGGTAAAATTACTCCTAAGAAAATCACTGAAAAACAAACTTGTGATCAACTACTTCTCAGAAAGAGAATGTGTCTTCTCTAGATATATACTATACATGTACTATTTCTCTATTGTGAATACTTTACTGTAGAGCATGAGTTTGATAAAAGAACTTAAAAGAATTCTAAAGAGAGAAAAATACAAAAGCCTCTCATTAAATTCTCATACATATGTATTTTTACCATTTACTTTTACAATATACACGTTGACTGTACAAAGATTGTTTTATGTCAATATCTACTTAAGCTAATACGACTGCTCTTAGAAATGATCAAACTGAGATATGTAAGTATTAACCTATGCACAAATGATAGCGAGAATCCGGACCAAGGCTTTCCCATGTTCCAGGCAGGACTATCATCAAAATGAAGTTTGTTACCACGTAAATATTATGCATTACTCTATTACTTGTGTACAACTGAACCCCTTGCTTTCTCTTTTGCTTTTCTATTTTAGCAGTTGTACCTCAAGTGAACAAATCAAACATGTTTCTTTATTCAATTTTCCTCCCTGTCAATTCTGTCAAACTGAGAAGATAAGAAAGAAAAACAAAGAAAAAGTGCAGCATATTTTGATAGGTCTCTTTAGAATAGACATGACACCTGTCTAATTATAAGACATTGAAATGCAATAAAGTCCTTATGCAGACAGCTACCCTATCTGCCCTTAGAAACCTTCTCCTGCCCTTTCTGTCATGCTGGGCATTAAGTAAAACTTCTTGATTTGGAATTTGTAAGATTAAGGCATAAGAAGCACAGTATTTTTTTAAATGGTGTATGACAAAGTATATAGGGTCTTGTTTGGAGATGAAATGTAGTCAAATTAACTTTTCAAACTAAAGAAAAAATGGCACTTTCATGTATTTCAATAATTTCAATAATTTTGTATCCTATTTGTTAGTCTTTTTCTATTTATAATTATACTTTTATGTAACAGTTTAATGAAATATACTTTTATAGTTATAGTATATATTTATATAAATTATAAACTTAATTACAAGTTAGGTTTTTATCTGTGTGTGAATTTTCTTTGCCAGTGATTTCCTTCCATTATGATATGTGCTTGATATGTTTCTCAAACTATTTAGAATAATATTGTACGCAAGTAAGATGAATCAACAGATGGTTTAAAAGTTGAATTGAAAGAAAATTGTACCCAAATTTACTCCTCTGATTTTGAAGAACTGAGAACACTGTTATCTCCAATGTTACTTGAGTTTCTCCAATATCAAGTCTATTTAACACCAAAGAAACTACAATCATAGTTTCTGTTTTCAATGCTAATTTAAAAAAATGCAAGCATTTTTTTTGTAGCTTAAGAAGATCGTTAGAGGCCACAACTTAAAAAAGTTGAATACAAAATCAGTAAGTTCGATATCTTTATATATCTATATATATAGATATCTCAATGTAATAAAATAGCCCAGAAATGTCTGTATATCTGTTTTACACCATAACTGTACTGTATCGATGATTGTAGTTTTGTCATATCGTTTGAAATTCGGGAGTGTGATCTCTCTCTCTCTCTCTCTCTCTCTCTCTCTCTCTCTCTCTCTCTCTCTCTCTCTCTCTCTCTCTCTCTCTCTCTCTCTCTCTCTCTCTCTCTCTCTCTCTCTCTCTCTCTCTCTCTCTCTCTCTCTCTCTCTCTCTCTCTCTCTCTCTCTCTCTCTCTCTCTCTCTCTCTCTCTCTCTCTCTCTCTCTCTCTCTCTCTCTCTCTCTCTCTCTCTCTCTCTCTCTCTCTCTCTCTCTCTCTCTCTCTCTCTCTCTCTCTCTCTCTCTCTCTCTCTCTCCCCCCTCCCTCCTTCCCTCCCTTCTTTCTTCTTTCTTTCGTTTCTTTTCTTCCTTTCTTCTTTCCTTCCTTCCTCCCTCCCTCCCTCCCTCTTCTGTGTTCTGTGTCTTCTGATAGAAATTTTAATTTTTTAGCTACCGTAGAATATAATTGAAGCTTGTAGTTTCTTCTCAATTCATCTCTATTCCATCAATCTAAAACAGATATAGTCACATTCCCCCCCGCCAAAAAAATTGGAAAAATTATAACCATTTCAAAATTTTTAAATTTGTTATTGGTCATTATTAGAGATGTCTCAGAAGTAAGATTTTATCTTTTTTTTCTTTTAAACATATTATCCCCAGTTTTTATAAATGCCTTATTAAACTAGAAATATTAGAAACAAACCCCAAGATGCACTACTCTTCTTTTTTAAAGAGCAAAGCCTCTTTATGTGCTTCCTGTGTGTGAGATGATATTTGATTTTAGGTTATGATATAATAAAATCTAAGACAGACAAGAGACCAGGTCCATTTAGGGTTTTTTTTTTTTTTTTTATTTCAGTTACAGTATTTGATGGTATGTGTAATGTTTTTGATTACTCAGCATGAAGATGGAATTCTTGAGCCATCCTGAGAGTTTTGGGCTCTTGAGCAGGTTCAGAAAAATCTGACTAGGTATATAGACTGCCAAGGAGGATGCTATCAACCTGTAGCTAGGCATCTGAGAATATCATTAGTCACTGTCCAAGGAAGGGTGGGAGTGTGGGCAGTAAGGAATGGCCTGATCCCAGTTTTATTTTCTTTTGCATGAAACTGTGAGCAATCTCAAACACATTTTCTTTTGTTCTATTTAGAACATTGATGTACAGATTTCTTGATAATTTATGTATAATTTTCAATATTTTTATAGTTTAATATAGAGGTTTAGAGATACATTATACAAGTTAAATAAACAATCATATAGCAATTCCACCTCTGGACGTATACCCCAAAAAATTGAAAGCAGGAACTTGAATAAATGTTAGTACATTCATTTCATAGCAGCATTCTTCACAATAGTCAAAATGTGAAAATAATACAAACGTCCTTCGAAGGATGAATGAATAAACAAAGTGTGGTATATACTTATAATGGAATATTATGCAGCTTTAAAAATAAATGAAATTTTGATACATGTTATAACATGGATGGACTTGACATTATGCTGTTAAATAGGCAGACACAAAAGGACAGATAGTATATGATTCCACTTACATTAGATACCTGGAATAGTCAAATTCACAGAAATAGAAAGTAGAATAGTGGTTATAAGGAACTGGGAGAGGAGAGAATTATTGTTGAATGGGTAGATTTTCTTTTTGAGATGATAAAAAAGTTTTGGAGGTGGAAAATGGTGATGGTTGCATAACGATGTGAATGTATTAATACCACTGCACTGTATACTTAAAAATGGTTAAAATAATAAATTTCGTATATTTTACCATGATAAAAAAAAGTTATGTCAATGTATTTTCATACAAAACATTCCTGTTGTCTCAAGAAGTCCCTATGTCCTTTTTCACATTTATTCACAGCCTCCTATGGCTTATTTACTTTCCTCATACCCATGAACCCAACATAAAGTGCACTGCCTTTTATCATAATTATTCAGCATCAAATTGTTTATGACACACTTACATGATCCAAGATATTCCGAGCGATGTGTATTAATTAGTGGTTAATAGTCTCTTAAATGTTCAGTCATGCTTATATCTAAAATAGCATATAATTTTATTTAATTCAGGCCACAAATAATATAAGCCATAATATACATTGGAGACTAAATATTTTTTTCCAGTAATTCTTGAGTATCTAAGATAATTTTGAAATCTTCAGTGGAAGATAAGATTTAAAAAAAGAGAGAGTTCAAATATGAGTGGATGATGACAATTGTTACTAACTGTTGGACATACTGAATCACTAAAGTCATATGTATCAGAGAACTTCTTTAAAAGAAGAGCTGTATACATTAAGCATGGTATATAGAAGAAAGTAAATCCTTAAGTCACTTGGTTTTCGCTTCTTTTGCTGGTGTGTATTTGTTAGTTTTTGCTGCATATCAAGCTGCCCTCACTCTTGGCATAAAGAAACAATAATTTATTTAACTTCCAATCCGTGAGTCAACACTTTGGATTGGGCTGAGGTGGTGCTTCTTTTCAGATGTCTCAGCTGGGCACATTTATGCATCTATAGTTAGTGGCAGGTGTAGCTGAGGAACGCCTGGGGTTGATGGCCTCAGATGTGATTGCTGGCCTTTATTTAATATATTCTCTTATCCTCCAACAGACTAGCTTGTATTTATTGACAATACAGTGGCAAAATTTAAGCATGCAAAGGTTCTCACAAGGTCAGTTCTACCACATTTTATTGTTGGGGGAGGATATCCTAAAGGAAGAAAAGAATGAATGTCAAAGTAGACTACATTTTAATGGGAACTGCTTCAGAATCTCATTTCAAGAGGACGTGGATAACAGGATGGAAGAATCTGTTCACATTTTTTACGATTTATCATACACTGTGTGAAAAATATTAAAATCAGGTTTTCGTGAAAAGGAATAAGGCACGGTCTTTGCATTCTGGAAACTCTATAATATGAATAGAAAATGATGCATGTTGTAGGAACTGGGATTATGAAAAATGCAATAAGAACATAGAGAAAATAAATATTTTCACAGCATTAGAGAAGATGTTCTGAAGTATAGCATTGTTATAAAAGTCCTTGTAAGACAAGGGCTAATGCATAATTAAGAGTTATCTTACAAGCACTGTCATAGAAATGCTTTACTGGTCTAATATAATTTGCACCATTTTCTCTTTTTAAACTAACTCAGAATGTGCCCTCAGTACTGAAAGAAATAGTCTATAATAGTCATAGTTTCATGGTAACAACAAGAATATGAAAGATAGATAATAGTTTTAAATGACTCAAAGATGTTTCAAAAAAAATTTTTTTTCATTTTAGTATGTATCGTGAACAAAAAAAACTGGAAAAGGAGAGGAATCACTGAAGTAACGAAAACATAGAAAACAGTTAAATGAGCACCTGTTTCAGTTGCCACTGAAAATATCTCATGGGCAAAAACTTATAATCAATAGTGAAAACTAGATGTTAACAGAATAACTATGTTTTAAAACAACATTTTAAACTATAGGAAGTATTGAAAATATTCCCTAGTTCTCATAGTTTAAAATATAATATCACTATAAAGAATTAAACTATATTGTTCCTATAGCAGATGTTAAGAGTTTTCCTTGACAAAGAATGTAAAAAACATCTTTTTCTTTGGAACACCAAGTTCCCAATCATATAACATTTCTCAACTTCTGGAATACAGTGGCCTTTATTATCGAAACAATCTCTTATTTCAATCAAAACCTGCAGTTTTAAAATAATTTGTTATTGGTTGGTAATTTATTATTCCACACTTATATTATGTGTTTGCTTTCTCGTTTTGTTTTTTAGGAAATATAATGAAATACATCTTGCCTGTAAAATAAATTTTAGATATTAGGATGTTATAAGGGAGATATTTTTTCCCCCTTTCGGGTGTGACGGGGCTACATATGAGCATAAGGGATTCATGCTATTCTTTTGCTCATATAATATGATTAAGTAATCTTCAAAATAAGATATATACTTCTGAAAGTCCACAAAGCTTTTCCAAGGGCCAAGTGTAGCCAAAGAGTTTTGAGGGAATTAATTTTCACATCCTCAACCTCCGTGAACACTTTTTTCTGAAGCTGCCTTAGAATTTCCCTGAGTTAAAAATGTCCTGTCTCCTACTGTGTCAAAGAAGATACATTAGTCAATTTTTACTAACTTACCTTATAGCTACAAAACAACTCCCAGATTTTAGTGCCTTACACCAACCAAATTGTTTGCCGCTCACATTGCACTGGGCTGCCGATTAGCAAAGACTGAGCTCCAGGCTGTGGTCAAACGCCCTTCAGGTGTCTTCTTATTTCTTGGACTCAGGCTGAAAAACCAGCACCTATTTAGGACATGCCAGGGGTTAAGCAATAAACGAGGTAGCAGGCGCATATGGTGGTTCTCAGGGTTTCCGTGTGGTCCCGTCAAATGTCACCTCTACTCATATATCACTGGCCAAAGAAGACTCATACTTAAGCCTGAAGATGGGGAAGACAGATTCTTTTTCTACACGAGGTTCATCATTTACATGGAAGCTGCAGGGATGTGTTATTCTCTGGTAGGAGACAGTGATAGGATCTGCAACAGAAGTCAATCTCCTCAATTATCCTAAATCTCACTGTGGCACATATCTTGGAACATAAAAAACATCCCAAGAACTAAATAAAGGAGTATTTAAAAGTTTGGTACTTGCATTACGAAGCATAAATCTCTTTAATTTTGTATTACTTCCAATTTTTCCTCTCTTATTTATATTTTTATTCTTATTTATTCACATTTCATGTTGGGATGTTCTGAATTCAAAGCAAAATTGATAGTTTTCATATTGAGCCTGATTTTTTTTACAATTTAACAAGAATATTTTTTTGATTTGGGACATTTTTATGATAAAATTTTTACATATGACAACATTTCATATCCATTGTGAGGCATGCAGTTAGGTAGTTCAAATTTACTTTTGTAAATTATATTGTGGCATAGATATGCCAGTTATAGTTGAATATAGTTGAATCCTCATTTATTTCATCTTATAGATTCTTTAAGATTTCTAACTTATAATACAAGGCTAAATATATTTTTACAATATGATGAAAATTTCAAATGTCAGCTTAATGTGTAAAATAGTATGTACACTTTTAAAGTTATTTTAAGGAGCTGCATAATTTAAGCTGTGGTCTCTCATTTTTATGTCCTCCTTTGTATAGGGAGTGAGTTAAAACAAAACAAAACAAAAACTTCATTTCTCCCTGGTCGGCTGACTTCTTATTGTGTTCAGCCAAAAAGGAAATCAGAAGGGAGACTGCAGGACATGAAGACAGAAAAAGTACTTACTTCTTCCTGTCTCATACCATCTCAGCAATAGCTTTCTCTCTCAACAGTAGTTGGTTTAGTTTCCAGATTCTAAATATATTGATAGAGCTGCTCTTATCACGAAGTAAAGTTTTAATGAATGAAGCACCTGGAATTGCATTCAACGCTTTATTTATTTAATTGATTTAAACTTGGATTTGCAATAATTGAAATACAATAAAAATTCAAAGGCAGAAAGAATTTCTTTGAAAGAAAGAAATGTGGGAGTGCATTTATCATGTGTGACCTGCCTACCATCCTCCATTACACTCTTAATAGGGCCTAGAAGACACTCCATTCACTAAGACATTGATAAATACATTAGTGAAGGGAATGCCAGAATACTTGAAGATCTCCGTGGTGGTGGTGACAGCCCTCTGTAGGCTAGATATGACTCGGAAATATTGCCATTAAGATGACTTTCTTATTTAGTAGAGATGATAGTGAGGATCCAGTGGTAGTACTCAACCTTTATAGACAAGGCATTACAATTACCATATTATGCATCAAGGACACAATAGTGGTCAGAATGTTTTGATCTATTGGGACTCTTGATAATGGTTAATTGAATATGATTTCTTTAAGAATAAAACAGATTGGCAGCCTACTAAAATATTTCTCAATTTCCAAAACAGAAAATAACTCCAGGTACAATGTCAGAAACCTAACTTGAGCTGTCAAAGGAGAATCACAGCACCTCACAATGTTTCCATAACTAAGTCACTTCATAGGTTGGAACTTTTCTATTGAGGAGGAAGTCATATCACCAGAAAGTTTCAGTTTCTGTAACGTGATGCAATATTTTCTTCCAATCACTGATGAATGTATGGTGCTATTTCTTCCTGAATACATGAGTCTAGAAAACTAGGAATCAGAGGGGGATTGGCAACCTTCAGTATTATTCCTCATGAATCACTCAAAAATTTTATGTTTCTAGTATTACAATTTGTAATTCTGTGAGCTGGAGGTACCAGCTCCCAGGGAAGTAATTGTGGTTTCACAAGACTGAAAACAGACCAATATCAGCTTTATTGGGATCTCTTGCCTTTGTTGCCACGGGCAACTGTAACTATTACTGTATTGGTTGTGGTGGTCATAAAGGAAATCAGATTTCTATTCTACAATGGTGACAGAGAGGCCTTTTGGGAAGGTGTTTTGGGGGAGGTGACACAGGTAATTCTCTTGGCTGCATCTTAGTTCCTCTATGTCCAATAATAATAGTTTAAGAAAAGCCACAACAATGAAAAGAAGGCAGAACTACTGAGGACTTCAACATGTTAGGAGAGTAATTCTGGGTCGTGCAAACAGGTAACAATCCCTAACCACTGAGGCCGTGGCTGAGGATAAAAAGAGCGTGGAATGGAACACAAAATAATTAAGTAATACATATTTAAGGATAGTTATAGAATTATAGCACTTATTGTGCATATTGTGCATATTTTCTCCCCACTTGTTAAATACGTGTGTGTGTAAATTTCTTTTTTTCTCCTTTTGTTCTCATATTGTTTTACATGAAGATTATTGTTTACAATTTAATCATTAGTTTAAAGAATATTCAAATTGAACTCAAATTCAACTTGAGGCATGATTAACATAACTCAAATTTGGGTCACATGACTATTGAAATGTGTTTCCCTTTTTTGGGGGAAAAAAGAGTGAAAATCTTTTAATTGTAAGAAATATTTATGTTGTATAGCAGTTCATAAATGTGTAGAACGTATTTGTGAATGCTAACTAGGCATAGGAGTGGACTGTGAGGATGGGGTTTAAATCTGCATTTCTTCTTTGCCTTCTGACTTCCCACTGGATTCCACCAATAGGCGATACAAAAGAAATACTAGGAGGATGGAGAGAAAGAAAGAGACATGGTTCTTCTTGCTGGCTTCCTGTTTCTGCTATTGTCACCTCAGACACAATTATTCTCATCAGCAGAGACAAAAGATTTCAGTTTCCAGCTTCTCCCTGGGTTCTCAGATCCAGACTCATCTCCTTAGAGAGATCCGCACGAGCCAGGTAGCATGTTTCCTGAGTTTTGAGTTCTAGCTCTTTAGGACGCCTCATTTTAGAATGGTAACAAGTAATCTGTGAACCATCTCTGGTCTGCAAGTCATATGTTAAGTGACACTGGTCTGTAGTACTCAAGAACACAACTGGCTTCAGCAGTGTTTGTGTCTTGTCCTTAAGCCTAGCAGGGACATGAATATCATACAGGTCCCTCCCTCTTTGTTTCTCTTCTTTTCATCAGGTGTATGAATCCTTAGCCTCCCTGCTTCCTCCCACCCTTCCCAGCTCATGGCAGATGAACCAGGCTTAGCAACCACATAAAACATGTTCTGGAGCAAGCCTCTAAAAGGGTTCCCAAGAATAGTGTCCTGCTGATATTCACACCTTCCTGTAGTTTTCTCCCACACTGTATCAGACTTAGTCTGCGTGACTAAGAGAACGTGGTAGAAGTGATGGCATGTCACTTCCGAAAAGTCATGGTGGTTTCTTGCTTGTTCTCTCAAAGCTTCCCCAGCCAACCTTCACACACATTCAGCCCCTGCCAACAACTTGATTGCAACCTCCGGAAATACCCTTAGCTAGTACTAGCCAACTAGGCTGATCCTGGATTCCTGTCCTTTAGAAACTGTGGAATGTAATAAATGTTTGTTTGTTTATAATGATAAATATGAGGGTAATTTGTTACAAAGAAAAAAAGAATATGGAGCATACCTTCTAGCTTCTAAAATCGAATTTTAGGTATCAAAGTACATCCTGTAAGCTAAATAGTGCAACAATTCATATAGTTTGAGGACGTAAAGTTTTGTCTTCACATCTATCTCCATTGCTCTCCACAGTTAGAATAGTTTTTAGAGAGATGGATTCAAAGAAGAGAGACCTTTTGGATCATGTTACTAAAAGCATTAAGCATGAATTATGTGTGGCTCTCTGAAATTTCTAATAGCAACAGTTTGCATCTATTTAAGCAATGAAAATGAGGGTGAATTTTAAAAAAGGAAGAAAAATGGCATCTAGGAGCATATGGTGCTCTATAGCTTGATATCTTTCTCTTAAATGCATCTTATTTTGTTTTTCTAGTCTGTAACTTCCTGAAAATCTTACTCTTTCTGTTAATATTGTATTGCTTGCTTAAGGGCTAAATAACTTCCTCTTTCCCAGCTCCTCAATTTTTAAAATTTCCTTTCATTTCCTAAGTCCATATTTAAGAGCTGCCTAAACTTTACTTGCCCCCGCTTTTATTAAAAAATAAAATTTTCTTTATTGTGAGGAACCACAGTAAAGAAACCACATTCTCTTCTTTCAGCTTAAAATTCTTAGTTTGCAATCAAAGTTTTCAGATTTACATCCTCGCTTTTTTCTAGTCTTTTCTGAAACTGTTACCAGCCATGGTCACTTAGCTATAACTCTACTAAAATTTATAACAAAAAGAGGGGAAAATGTGCTTTCATGAAGGACTAATTAGAAGAATTTTAGTGGAACAGAATTTAAAACAGGAATTAATTTTATTTTGTTTGATCATTTTACAAGTACTAAGATATGCTTGCATCTACTTTCTCTGCAATGTGGATACATAGAAGTGTTATAATTAAATTTCTAGTACATAACTATGTAAGAGCCAAGGCTCATTTGTGTAAATGTTTTCTCTCTTTTACTATGTTTCCCATTTTTTGAGAATAATTATGGCTCAGCACTATTATTAATTAGTAACTTTACACAACCAGTCCACAGATATTTACTGAATTGAATCCCCACATTACATACTTGAATGTATTGTTTTGGATAACTAAAAAGCTGTTAAAAAAATTTGCATTTTAATAAAATAAAGAACGTATGCATCCAAATAACTACAAGCATCACTAGAATTTCAGTATTCAATTTAATATATTTAGATGATTTATGGCATAGGTCTTTAGATTTCATCAATAAAATTATATATTGATAACAAATGTAAAAATGCCAGCAATTAGTAAGAAATTTAAGTTAATTTCTCTGAGACATATTCAATGTTTTAACTTTCAGCATTATGAATGTGTGGTAATCAATTAGTTTAACCAAGAAAAAAAAAATTCTTTTCTCTGTAGTATTCTCCCTCCTTTCCCTCTCCCTCCCTCCCCCTGCCCTTCCTCCCTCTCTCTCCCCTCCACTTCTCTCTCTCTCTCTCCTCGCTCCCTCTTCTCCTGTTTTTATTTGAGGATTTTCACTAAGTTCAAACATTCTGAAATACTAAAGTGGAAGATACTGTAGTTCTGCTAATCCTACAGTTTATGTTTATGAGTTGACTTAAAAAGAGGAAAAATCTGAGATTGGGAAGCAAGAGTTATTTGCAGAATATGAGAAAAATACCATCAAGTGTATTTTGGATGTGATTTATGAGAAAAATAAATGGAAACATTTTAAAGTATAAAATTGTTTTATGGACAGTTTAAATTTTATTTTGTGATTCTCTTTTCAACTGACTTTTTAAATGTATGGCATAGTGATTATAGTTAATGATACTACATTATAACTTGAAATTTGCTGAGAGTAAATCTTAAGCATTCTCACCAAAAAAAAAGAAAAAAAGAAAAAAAGATGACTCTGTATGAGGTGATGAATGGGTTAACTGGCTTTTTTTTTAATTTAAACCAATACATGTTTTTATCAGGGTATCTTTCTTATTTTAATTCCCTATCTTAAATAAATAAAGTTAAATTGAGAATAAAAAAGGCAAATAACAAATCCTAAATACTTAGAAAAATTGAAATATATCACTCAGAACACTTCATGCTCGGGAAAGGAAGTTGAGGTTTCCAGCACATGTCCAGAGGATAACTAAGAAGATGGAAATTGAATTTATAACAATGTGGCATCCAAAGCTGTGTTCCGGGCTAAGCATCCCTCAAAGGACCTGGCCAAATTGCCAGAGGTAAAGCCCTTTTTGACATGTGCCAAAGGTTTGAATATTACATGCCTGAGAGAAGAGACAAAAAAGGCTGCAATCACTCAGGTCAAATTTCAACTGCTTCCCTAGTTGGCTTGTGCATATTCGGAATAAGTATCAAATAAATCATTTCTCTCCTTCACAGCATGTGGTAAGGCTGATGTTTTCTGCTCAGATGCAAGGCTGGCCCTATGAAAAGATGTAAGAAACTGTTCACGTAGATTGATTTATAGAATATCAAATATTCTCACTTGGCTAAATGACTTCTCTTAAAGTGTGTGTGTGTGGGGGGGGGCGGTGGTTATATGGTTACCCAAATTCCCACCTTTGACTTCAGAAGCCTTTGGATTAAAGCAGAAACATTTTTTCTATTTCAAACAGAAAATTGACACAGTTTAAGAAATTTGATAACATCCATATTTGGGTAATATATATCATGTACTGATGATGCATATTTTCATAGCTTTTGAGGAGAAAACTTAGCAATAAGTACCAAAATTTAAAATAAAATTAACATTGCATATAATAAGGTGGTTTCGAGGTTTTCATTATACATACTAAACTCATAAACATTGTGAAATGAAGTATGCACCAATATTCAAGTCAAAAAATTGTGAACAGCCTAAATGTTCTTTAGTAGAAAAAAGGTTAAATAAATTAATGCAAAGGGATGTGATGCAGAATTTTTTTAAAAGTACATCCATATATATATGCTACTGAAGAAAGAATACCAAGATAGTTATTAAGTGTGATAAAAAGTACAAAGAATGGGATACATAGTAAGATCTTTTTTCCATACACACACACACACACACATATATATATGTATATATATACACACACTTGCAGATATGCATTTATATATACATGAATTACAGCTAATTGTCAAGCTTTATATATTTTGCACATGCATAGAAATTAATAGATTCATAAGAAACTGTTTTGGTTTATATATGAGTGGTTAGAATGGTTAATTTTATATTTCATTTCGTGCCATTTCTATTTAATATGATTTTTAAAAATGATGCGATTGTAATTGTGAATACTCCTCCCCTCTCTTATTTACCACCCTCATAACAATTTAATTCTTTGAGCTATCAGAACTAATTCTGTTAGGCCCATTATCCTTGTTTACATCAATAAAAATAAGCCCAAGATTTCTAGGTCCATCCCTCATCTTCTAATCTGCTCCATCTCTCATTCCTTTCCAAATACTAAAATATTCTAACTGTGCCCCTGCAATTCACTGTGTATAATCAGTAAAATGTTCTTTATCTACTCCATTTGTTCTTTCACTTTGTTACTCAAACTGAAAGTTGTTTCTCCTGTGAAGACTCTGCTTCTTCTGTAACCCTGTCACATGATGGCTGGATGCTGATCCACACGCTCCTAGTTTCTCATTGTCATTTCTAGATAAACCTCATTACCACCTTCCTAATCACCTTGTGTCTAACTCTCTTGTCCTCAGGCTATACCTTTGCTGTGTATCCTTGGTGCCATCTTCTGCTGATGACTCACTCTTGTTCTTTAAAATTTTAGCACCTTTCTTACTGCCATTCTCTGTCGCACTACTTCTGCTATAGTGAGTAGTGATTTTAATATCCATATATAATTTTTTTTTACTTCCTGTCTTTCAATGACCTGTCCAGCACCCTTTGTCAGTGGAAATAACTGAAACCTCTGCATCATTCTTCACTCTTTTACCTGTACCTGTTAACTTTTCAGCTCACTCTCAGGACTCTGACAATTCTTTGACTCTATTACTACTATATATATTTACTGATCTTATCTCATGTGACTTCTTCTACCCACCTCAAAATGTAATTTCTCTACTTATGCATATTATATTTCCCGATGTTTTAATATAATCACTTCCTTGCTACCCTTAAATTTCCTTTCTCACTTCATATACTCACTTGCAGAAATGCCAAGTTGAGTAACACGCAGTGTTCTGACTAATGTATGCCTGCAACCACCAGTTTACTGGGGCAATGTTAACTCCCCAACCACCCCCCTTAGTGGGACTCTGGTGCCACCTAGTGTTCTTATGCTGTTCCCTAGTCCATTACTTGCTCACTTAAATTGATGTCTAATATCTTTTTATCTGTATCCTTACTCTTATGTAATTATCTTGATTTTTATTTTAAAGAAAATAGAGGCAGTTAGAAAACAGTATTAGCATTGTGCTACCACACACCTCTCAACATATCATCATTTGCACCTATACAAAATGCCTTTCGTTTTGTAAACGTAAGTGAATGATTCAATTGTTCTACCTGGATATTATATTTAGGTTTGCCTGGGACAGATCCACTTATTTTCAGGTGGGTAGTGATTTCAGCAATGAGTACATCTGTGATATTACGATTTATAATAAGAAATAATGTATTTGGTTTTCATCCCTATTTCTGGCACAGAGCTCTTAAATCTCTTGCAATTTCCTAAGTGATGAGAGGTATAAAAGTGTCTGTTGTTATGTAAACAAGGTGACTTTTAGACTAGCACCTAAGATTGGAGGCAGGTTGTCAGTGAAGCAACTAGTGAGTAATCTAATCTAATAAGTAAAAAGTTTCTCTGAGTTCTGTGAGCTGCTCTGGCAAATCAATCAAACCCAAGGAAGGATGTTTTTGAAAACTTATTTATAGTCAGTAGGTCAGAAGCAGAGAAGAAAACCGGAACTTGCAATTGGCATCTGAATTCAGGGGTGATAGGAAGAAAAGTCTTGTAGGACCGAATCCCTAACCTGTTGGATCTCATGTTTCAGCTCTCATTCTCTCTTCCTAGACTTTGTTCCTACTGCTCTGCTCAAGTACTGCTTTTTACGTTGCTGCATTCAAGGATCCCTTCTTGGCCCAAATTTTATTGAACCTATTAGTTTCATTTGAAAGGCCGACCGCTTCTCTTTTCTTGAAACTCATTCTTTTCTAATCACTAAAGACTCAACTATTATTCTTGTTATCTTCTATCTCACTGGCTTTTGTGTTTCAATCCACTGATGGAACACCTCTCTCTGACAATTAGGTGTTTGCATGCACTGATATTAGACTTTTTTGATTCCCAGTTTAGATGGAGTGCTAGATGGATTGCAGAAATCCTTTCCATTTATTGGCGAAGCCAAGCATCTACGTTGTGATGTTGCGTCTCTTTCCCAATCCCTTAGCCTGAGTTGTCTTTAACAGAGTGAGGCAAGTGATACTGTCCCAATTCTGAGTCTAAGCCTCAAGGGACCTTACACACTTCCGCTTTGCCTTTGAGAACAGTGTAAGCATCATGGGAACAAGGCTGGCTTAGCTGGCTGGATGAAGGGAGAAAAACCCAAAACATAGCTCAATTACATCTGTTTTCCAAAATGAATGTCTAGCAACTGTCTGGTATACAAAAAATCCCACCCTAAATAGCTGGTTCCTAACAATTGATCACAAGATTATGAATAAGTACATCCAAGATCAAATGAGTCTAGTTTAGATCAGCAGAATAGCCTAAGTGACCCATAGATATGAAAAATAATAAATATGTATATTTTTTAACTACCTTATTAGGTAGCAGTTGTTCTAACTGCTCATATGTAAAAAAAGAGAACAATACATGGGTAAATCCTTCACATCGACAGACTCCTAGGAAACTAGAAAAAAAAATTATCTGCATGCAATAATTCATTTTTTTATAGTCATTAGATAACTAAAGAGTTCTTTGCTTTGCAGATTCTAAGACTTACTCTTTCAACTAAGAATGTGAAAAAAGGGATAAAGAAGGGTCTGGGGACACTGGAGGTTAAAGCTTAATAAGATTGAAAGACTTCATGAACTGAAACTGAGAGATCTTATTCTGTTCCATTCAATGTTTGTCTTGTAGAAAGCCTAAAGAATTAGGAAAGAGAGGGCGGGAGAGAGGGAGACAAAGAGAAGGCTGAGAGGAGAGGGAGGGAGAGAATAGAGAGAATAGATCAGTGTTACATAGAGCAAAAATTTAACTTTTATATTAGCAGCAGTGGTTTTTTTCCTATTAAAATTGAACATGAACTCCGAGTAGCAACAAGCATATCCAGCACACCCAGACCTGAGTTTTATAATGTCATTTCCCAAGAAAAGGAACCAAGGACTCCTGGATGATTCTAGGACTGAGGCTGGAAATATTTAGGATGAGGCTATCGCTTCTGCAGTGTCAGGAAGTAAGGAAATGTGCACATATACACGAATACACATTGATGTGAATATGTCAAAGGGGACTTAGGAGCAAACAAACAGGTCTCAATTGCTAAAGCTGGAAAAATTTGAGAAAAAATAGTATTGACTTATAACCTAAAGTATACATAAACATCTATGAACCCCTTATGATACACATAATTAATTTGCTAAATAAATAAAAATAGACAAATATCCCACAGAATTCCAAATAGTTAATGTATATACTCCTTTCTCAAGAAGACAGAACCCTACGTAAGTGTGGGCTGCTCATAGTGACTTCTTCCAAAGACTAAAGTATAAAAATGGATAAAATGTTACTTTACAGTTGACAAACACGACAAACACAGCCTCAGCAAGATGATCAAGGTTAATGTCAACACGAACAAGTCAGGTTGGTAGAATCTACTCTTGATATGATATTGTGAATCTGGCATCTTACCTTTTTCTCAAAAAGTACACAACTCCAGACTAATTATGAGAAAAACATCAGACAAACCTAAATTGAGGAACCTTCTAGAGAATATCTGATCAATACTCCTCAAAACTTTCAATGTCATCTAAAACAAGAAAATTCTGAGAAGCGATCACAACCAAAAGAAACCTAAAGATACCTGAATATTAAATGTAATGTGCAATTTTGGATAGGATCCTGTCTTCGCAACTTTTTAGTAAATTTAAGACTATTCAAAAATTAAAGGTTTATTTAAAAATATTAAATGTGAAACTCAATTATAAACAAAAGAGTTAAAAATAATTTATTTTGTATAAAGTGAAAACATTGGGCCTGTTACTTATCTTGGTGGGTTTGTATGTATTCTACAAATCCCCCTCAATGGCCTAAACACTTCTCCATGAAACACTAAAACTTGACAGGACACAATTAAGAATTCACTGACCAAAAGAATAGTTTCTCTTGAGATTTATGAAATGAGTCCAATAATGTCTAAATTTTAGTAGAAAATGATGAATTTTGGCACTCATTTTTGTTTCTTCCACAACGTATACAAGTACATACACTAGCACTGTGCTGGCATGAAGTGTGTTAATAATAATCAAGAGCTAGTGTTGTTAGTGTTAATTTGTATGATGAACTTTACATCACGTGCCAGCATACAGAAAAATAAGAGAACGATAAGTGGAAAGATTGAAGTAAGATATTATTTTATAGAATTTCATCACCTCATTGGTGGTTAATATTTGCCTTACATGTTGTAAGAAACTGTGTTGATAAGAACTGGGATTCTTTCATCCCCACAAATAATAAAGCCATATACATTGCTTCTATCATTTAGGAGAACATAAATCAAACATAGCGCTAGAAGCATCTATATCTGAGCACTCTACCTTGTAAGATGTTACAATAGTTCCTCTATCTCTCTTTTAGTTGCAAGGACTATTCTTTACTCTGTAATATATACTGTACCATTAAAGATGTGTATTTTTTTCTTTTGGAGAGGATGACAAGACAGTGTTTTGATAGCAAGAAGAAAACTTGAATTGGATAAAGCATTTTTTACAACTATTGTGAGTTGGCTTTATAACAGTACATTGGCAAATGCTATCTATTAACCCAATTTGGTTTACTGATGACAGGGAATTGTAATATAACATTAGCAAAGACATTTTGAGATCATTTTTGGTTTTGATAATTTTGTGAGTTGATAGAGAACCACTGAAGGCTGTAGCCTGCACTTTGATATGATATTTTGCCATTCCATCTAGGAATAAATTCAGTCTTTTCCGACTGCTTTAGCGCTGATATGTTCATTTAAATTTAAGATGTTCTCAAATCAAACAAGCATACAAGCAACAGTAAAATTCAACCATAAAAAATGAATTCCCTGACTGACATAAATAAAGCGACTGTGACATCTGAAGGAAACACATGTCCTTAGATCATCGATGACTTTCACTTCAAAATGCTGATTTTTCGGTGTCATGATACATCTACCTATAATGAAATGTCACCCACATGGTGTTTTCATAGCTTATTCTTTATGTTAGATTAGTTTCTTTGCTTTTTCTTTTAGTAAAATGGATCAAAGGGCCAACTCAAGGAGAAATAAAAAGAAAAACACTTGCATTTAATATTTTCATGGGTTTTTAAAACAGGCTTAGACTTTGATCATTTCTCATTTGATCAAAGAGTATTTGGTACCCTTTGAAGGGAACTGTATTGTAGTTTCAATCAGATTTGATTCCCAACTTCATTATAACAAAAATGAAAGAAAAAATTTATTTTTACTGTACATGGAACATGTTTATATAAAACAAGCACAAACATATATATATATGTATAATTTTAATTTAGAATATCTAATCACTGCTCTCGGGTAAACAATAATTGAAATAATTGTATAAAAATAATTGAAATAATTGAATTAAAATTAAGTGTATGTGATAGTATTCATTTTTTGTGAATATTTTTAAATAAAGCATGTTATGTCTTTTACTATATAAGTGATAAACAATAATATCACCTGACAGTGATTTTTACAGTAATTTTTTTTAAAGAATCACTTAAGTACTATACTATATGTATTAAATCTAACAGCTAAATATTTTTAACTTAAAACTCAGGCACTGATTATTAAGTAATATTGTTAAATATGAATTTAATTGTTTGTGTTCTAAGTGACTCCCTAGAAAAAAGGTACACTGGAGAGGAAAAAGTTTGATATCCAAGAATACCTAAAAATAGGAAATAAGATATTTATACTTCAAATGTTTTTTTAGCTACGTAAATACTTTATCTTCTTAAACTGACTTACAACTGCCTGGAGGCTTATATTATTTAAATTAGTGTTTAATTATTTCTCATACTGTGATATATGTCATAAAATATACATATAGAGATACAATATGAGTTCTTAAAGCTTGCAATATGAGGCAGAATGTATTTTATTTCTCTATTTCCCACAAAGGAGCCCAACATATACAATGCAGAAAGAAAAATCTCTTCAATAAATGGTGCTGAGAAAATTGGAAAGGCTCATGAAAAAGAATAAAAGTAGACTGCTATCTGTCACCATACACTAAAATTAACTCAAAATGGATCAAAGACCTGGATACTAGACCTGCAACAAATTCCACAGAAGAAAACATAGGTCCTAAACTCATGGACTTTAGATTTAGAGAAGATTTTATGAATTTGACCTCAAAGGCAAGGGAAGTAAAAGTGAAAATAAATGAATGGGACTACATTAAACTAAAAAGCTTCTGTGCAGTAAAAGAAACCATTCACAAGACAAAGAGGCAGCCATCTGAATAGGAAAATATATTTTCAAACAACTCCTCCCATAAGGGCCTACTATTCAAATTATACAAAGAACTAATGCAACTCAACAATGAAACAAACAATCTAATTAAAAAACATATTTCCTTTCATTATGATTATTTTTAACCTGATTTTTCTTACCACTTTAAAAATTTTTTAGAGTGATTTAAAAATTTTTTTCTTAATCCCTTTTTCCAATTCACTTTTGATCTAGGTATTGTCATTGTGTTGTGGATTTTTATGGTCTTCTTACACTCATCTGTTAGTTTTATAAATTGCTAACACAGGGTAATAGACTCTATGTGGCCTCATTAGATCTATAGATATGATTAAGTTACGTTTTTTGCTTTCTCTACTACCACAGGAGAAATATAAACATACATAAACAAGTAAAATGTGTTTTATCAATAGTTTGTCAAAGATCTTAGAAGCAAATTGAGATAAAACAATGATCAAGAATAGTTATAATCAAAAACACAAACAATAATAAGTGTTGGCAAAATGTGGAGAAAAGAGAACCCTCATATGTTGCTGTTGAGAATGTTTTGTGCAAGTCCTCTGGAAAATAGTTTAGAAATTCTTCCAAATGCTAAACATAGAGTTACTTATGACCTCACAATTTTACTCCTATGAGTACACAGAGAAATGAAAACACATCTCCACAAATAGACTTGCACATAAATGTTTATCACATTATTCATAATAGCTAAAAACTGAAAATAACCTCAAATTTCTGTCAGTTGGTGAGTTATTAAACAAAATGAAGTATATTTACACTATTTTATACTATTTGGCAATGAATAAAGAGTGAAGTAACGTGTTACAACATGAATGAACTTTAATATTATGCTAAATGAAAGAAGTCACAAAAGACCACCTATTATATGATACGTTTACATAAATTATGCAGAATAGGCAACTCTATAGAGAGAAAATGAGTTAGTGCTTGCCTGAGGCTAAAGGAGAAAGATGAGGGAGATAATTAGGAGTGACTGCTAACATCTATAAGGCTTTTCTTTAAGGTGGTAAAATGTTCTAAAATTAGACTATGTAGTTATATAGTATTTTGTAGTTGCCCCATAGATGTCTGGGTCAATCTCATACTCAAAAATTAGTTTGTCTTTCAAGACTAATTATACTGCACACTCCAGGAGGACATGAAAAAGTTTATTACTTATATTATGGGATTCTCCAGGGAGAGCAGGGCTGGCACAAGCTAGTGCAGGTAACAAAAATGAAGAGAGACAAGTGACTGGCTAGAAGATGGGGCCAGAGCTGGGGTTCTTGCTCACCTGCCAGAGTTTCCATGGTTTGAGTTTTGAATCAGTGCAAGAGAGAATGGTTGAGGGCTCTCTTGTTGCCTTGCCCGTATGTGAGACAAACAAAGATGGGAGAGGAAAGGGTAGTGTTTGAAAGCTTTTAAATCAAACATCCAAAATGGAGTATTTCTTTTAATACACACAACTCTGTAATTATACAAAATACAATTGAGTTGTACATTTTAAATTAGTGAATTTAAAATTAGTGTATTATATCTCAATGAAGCTTTTTAAATAAAAAACTGGCAAACAAAATTTTGGCTAAAATATGGAACAAATAGAAATATATTGGTAAGAGGGATATAAAATGATAAAACCACTTCGTAAAAAGTTTTTGGAAGTTTCTTTTAACTTTAAACATCAACTTACCATTTGAGCAAGCAATTCCACTTCTAGGTGTTTTAAATCCAAGAAGAATAAAAAACATAATTGTCTTAAGAATTCATGCAAGAAGTTTCGTAGAATCTTAACTAACAATAAACCAAAACTTCAAACAGTCCATCAGCAGGGGAATGGATACACAAATTGTGGTATATGCACACGGTGGACCAAAATACTGCTACCTATAACAACATTTATGAATCTCATAGACATCATGCTGCTCAAAAAAAGCTAGAAACAAAAGAGTTGTGTGATTCAATTTCTGTTACATTCTTGAACTGGCAAAAGTGGTCCATAGTGGAAATAACCAGAAAAATGGTTGCATCTGTTGGAAGAGGTGGAACAGTTAGGCTCACAAGGAAATTTCTGGATTGATAGAAATTTTCTATAGTTAGCTAGGTCTTTGGGTTAAATAAGTGCATTTGTCAAATTTATACAGTTTAAATGTATAAAATTCAAAGTACATTAATTTTACCTGAAAAAAGAATAAAATAGTAATAATTAGGTAGAGAAACTTGGAATTGAGGTGGGTATGGATGAAACAACAGTATTGAGTTATTGAAACTAGGAGAGGGGTAGATGAGGTTTATGATACCATTTGGTTTGCTTTGTATATGTTTGAAATTTAGCATAAGCAAAAGGTTTTTAAAGAGTTACATGGGCAAGGATGATGACAATGTCAAGGAAAATTATATGGCAGACCAATTTCCCTTGACTAAGAATGTATAGCTCACACTAGTGAATTAGACTTTATCTTTGTGATAGAAAGCTGCAAAGGTTTAAGCACACGATGAGGATAGCTCATTCAGATGACACCATGAGAATATATACCTAAAAATGATTAATGACTTAAAAGGTGGTATAGCATTCTCCCAACCACATGGCATAATGACATGAGATATCTTAGTTTATGCCTCTACATATGTTTATACATTTTTTAAAGAATCTATTTAATGTGTTTTGCTGTTTCTAATTGATAAAACTTGTGAAATACCTAAGATTTCTGTTTTTAATAAGACTATTTTTATGAACTGTTGTAGATTTAAAATATCAAATATTTTGCTCATGCATATATACATGGAGTCATTACCTTTAAGCATTGACAAATATTTGACACATTTTGTTTTGCTCAATTGTTTTTGAAATTATAGGTTAAGTGCATTATTCAAGAGTGTAGTATAAACTTGTTGCATATGTAAGGGTGGTTCTGAATTTCTAATTCCCAGTTCAATTCTGTACTAAAACGCATTTTCTCTTTTCCATGTTAGAAAGTAACAACGATATCTGAAAAGTCAGTATCATGCAGCAAGTAGAATACAAAGGTGTATTACTTTAGAAAACTTACCTTTCATAGTTTCACACTGGTCTTTTAGTATTTATGTTTATATATTTTCTTCAAAAATCAAATAAAAATGTATTTGACTCCAGTATAGATGTAAATATGTGTTCTACATTTGAAACGAGGTGTTTTGTGCAACTGCATGTATGCCATTATTTTTGCTATTATTATTATCATTTTATTTTTGAATAATCTGTGGTTAATGAGGAGTGTAAGATGAAAAGGGCTTATTATTTAGACTTGTACATAACTTTCAGTTCATCCTCAGATAATCCATTAAAAAAGTCAGTGAAATTTCCACAATTTTTTATTTCAAGCAGATTGGTAAGTAGAATCAAAATAATGCCAAGCTTTACAGTCATAACACATGGAGATCAGGTAGTATAGTTAAATCACTAAATTATGACGATTTAGTCAAAAATATTTATAAATAGGAGCTTCAAAATTTAGACTTATAAGTAATAGAAAGTAAGCTCATATCTTTTAAAATAAAGAACAAGAATGAGAGTGCTAGTCAGTGTCAAGACAGACCCCACCTGCAACGCAAATATGATTTTGTTTTATGAAAACTTATTTTTATTTGCTCTCAGTGCTCATCTTATTCTTACTCTCCACCCCTAACTCTCAGAGGTCCTGCTCTATAGCCCATCAATGAACACTGCTAAATCACAGTGAAGCTTCACATGGCTTTTGGGAAACTGCCATCAGTTTTCCTATCACAATGGCTGTTCCTTCTCAAATTTTCTTTGCTGACTTTCCTTCATCACTTTGACTTCTCAAGACTTAGACTTCAGATGTTCTCATTCCTCTCTTTGTTTACACTTTTGGATTTTCCATCCAGTCCTTGGATTTAAATATCATCTTTGTACTGATGACTCACAATTTATATCTACCTCTCCCTTAAACTTCAGATGTGTATATACCTGCCTACTTGACATCTCTATTTTTATGTGCAGTAAGTATCTCTAACTTAACAGTGTCTCCAATATATGCATTTTTTTCTACTTTCAAATATGCCCCTTCACATTCCTTCCTACCTCAGAAAAGGGATACTTTATCCTTCCAATTACTAAGGACAAGCAACTGGGAGCCATTTAAGATTCATCTTTTGCTCATATCTTCTCACATTTACTGTCTACTGTTGATGCTACCTTAGATGCTACCCAGAGTCTGAGGCTTTCTTACCCACTCCAATGCTATCATCTTGACCCCAGCCACCAACTCTTTTTGCTTGGATTACAACAATAGTTTTTATTAACCTCTTTCCCCTGAATTTTTTCTTCTCTTTCCAACAATCTATTCTTTTTCTAATTTATTTTTATTTACATATACTTGTTATGCAATATTATATTGGTTATATTAGTTTTAGGTGTACAATATAGTGATTTGACATTTTTATAGGTTACAGTGTGATTACTCCATTAATTCTAGTAATCATCTCTGTCCATTCTTAACATAGAAGCAAGAATTATCCTTTAAATTTTAAGCAAATAATGTCATCTCTGTGCTAAAATCTCTTCAGTAGCATCTCACTGCATGCAAGGTATAGGCCAATGTCCTTAAAATATCCTTTATGTCCCATAATGCATGAGCCCTCATTACTTCTATAACTTCAGTTTCTATTTCCCAACCATTGTTCACTGAATTGCACCCACACTGAATTCCTTGAAGTTCCATGATTATGACAAGCATTTTCCCACCTCCTTTGCATATTTGCACTTTACCAGAAATGCTATTTTCTATACCTGTATTTCATGTCTCTGTTTAAATATTAGCTTATAATTGAAAAATTTCTCTTAAACTATATAAGAAGTAATTCTTCCTCAGTATTGTTAAGATGTACGTTCTTCCCAACTTGATCTATTGATTCAATGCAATTCGACTCAAAATTGCAGGAAGTTATTTTATGGATATTGACAAAATGATTCTAAGTTTACATGGAGAGGGAAAAGACCCAGAATAATCAACATGATATTGAAGGAGAAGAAAAGATTTGGAAGACTGATGCTACTCAAATATAAGATTTACTATAAAGCTACAGTAATGAAGACAGTGTGGTATTAGTAAAAGAATAGACAGACATCCATTGAACAGAATAGAGAATCCAGAAATAGACTCATAAATATACCCAACTTATCTTTGACAAAGGAGCACAGGCAATATAATGGAGCAAAGACTGTCTGTCTCTTCAACAAATGCTGCTGGAACAACTAGACATTCACATGCAAAAAATGAATCTAAGCACAGACCTTATATCATTCGGAAAAATGAACTCAAAATGAATATTAGCCTAATGTGAAGTGTAAAACTATGAAACTCCTAGAAGAAAACTTAGATGATTTTGGATATAGTGATGCCTTTTTAGATATAACACCCCCCCAAAAAAATCCATGAAAGAAAAAATTGATAAGCCAGGCTTCACTAAAATTGAAAATTTCTGCTCAATGAATGCATGGCAAGAGAATAAAAAGATAAGCCAAAGACTGGGGGAACAATATTTTTAAAAGACACATCTGATAAAAAAAATTGTTACTCAGAATATACAAAGAGCACTTAAAGCTCGGCAATAAGAAAATGAAACAATTGGAAAAAGTGCTAATGATCTTAATAGACACCTCACCAAAGTAGGTTTACATATGGCAAATAATATGAGAAGAGTGTGTAAAATGACATTATATGTTATCAGAGAAATACAAATTAAAACAATGGGATAGAACTACATGTCTTTAGAATGTCTAAGGGTTAGGACACTGACAATAACAAAGGTGGTGAGAATGTGGAGTGTCGGGAACTCTTTGATCTGGCTGATCAAATGCAAGATGGTAAAGCCACTTTGGACAACAGTTTAGCAGTTTCTTACAAAACTAAACATGCTCTTACCATACATCCATCAAACATGCCACTTGGTATTTATTTATACAAAGGAGTTGATACTTAGGTCAGCAGAAAAACCTGAACCTGGATGTTTATAGCAGATTTGTTCATAATTGCCAGAACTTGGAAGCACCCTAGAAATCTTCAATAGGTCAATGAATAAATAAACTGTGGTACATCCAGACAATGCAATGTCACCCAGTATAAAAAGAAATAAGCTGGCACGCCATTAAAAGATATGGAGAAAACTTAAACACATGATACTAAGTAAAAGAAGCCACATACTTCTATCTACTATATAATTCCAACTATGTGACGTTCTGGAAAAAGCAAATCTATGGAATCAGTGAAAAGATTAGTGGTTGTCATATTTCACGAGTCTTCTAAAGTTAATCCTGTCCCTTTAAAGGTAAGGGATCTTCTCGTTGACCTCTTTCTCTTATAAATTATAAGATTCTGGTAACATGATTCACATTTGAGTGAAATAAAATTTTGTGAGCTAGTCAGGTTATAAATAATGTGATTGAGAATAGATTAAAGGTATGTATGTATATATTCAGAACTGAGCTTTGTACTAATATCAGCTCTTTTATTTAACCTCTTTGAGCTTTAGTTTTCTTACTGCAATAAATGAGAATAATAATACCTATATTGCAAGGCTGTGGTGAGATACATTAGTTTTCTATTGCTATGTAATCAGTTACCTCAAACTAAGTGTCCTAAAGCAATACAAATGTGTTATCTGTGGGTTTCTGTGGTCAGAAATCTGGGCATGGTATAATGGGTTCTCTGCTCATTTCTCAAAAAACTGAAATCAAGATGTTGGCTGGGCCTAAGATTCTCATTTGAATCTCTGGTTCCTCTTCTCATTCAGGTTGTTGGTAGAATCCATTTCCTTGTGATTTTAGGACTGAGGTGTCTGTCTTTTGTTGGCTGTTCGTTGAGATTCACTCTCAGCAACTAGAAGTTAACCTCAGCCCTTAGTGACACGACCCCTTCCGTAGGCAGTTTACAACATGGCTGTTTGCTTTCACCTTGTCCAGCAGTAGGGTATGTGTAGCAACTTGTCTCATGTAAGGACTCACTTGAATAGGCCATACTCACTCAGGATAATCTGCCTTTGAATTAACTCAAAATCAAGTGATTAGGAACCTTACTTACATCCACAATATCCATTTTTTTCCCACTTATGTATTATAATCATGGAGATAATATTCATCATAAGCACAGATCCTACTCACCGTAAAGGAGAAAGATTAAACAAGGGCAGGGGTCATTGGTGGTCATTTTAGAATTCTGTGTACTGCTTGAGACTTAATAGAGTTATGTATGTAAAGTCTTCCCCATGCCTTATCAATAGAAGGTGCTTGGTAAGGGTACTGTATTATATCTCTGTTTTTTAGCTTCTAAATACATAAATGTGTTCATACTTTTGGGAGTAGTTTATACTTTTGTGATATTTATAATTTAGAAAAAAAATTACTAATGGCACAGATCACATAAAGGTTTTGAATTAAAGAAAACGCTGATAAAATGTGTGAAGTATCTGTTCTATTTCACCTCCATTTTAACTGACTATTTCTTCTCTCGAGCAGTTTGCCCATTACATTCCCTAGGGGACTGAGAAAATTGTACTTGTAAGAAGTTGCAAAAGGAAACTTCCATGGCCTTCAAGTACAAGCTACATTATTTATTATCAGATCGATGTTCTGGCAGTGTTGCTTGTAAGTAGATATACTGATTTAATCTTAAAATCAGTCAAGTGAGCTGAATTTTACCTTGAGCTACAGGATAAGGAATGCATCTTACTTTACTAGTACATTTGAAGGCAAGCTCATTGAAGAAAATATTCAGATTTACAGTAATTATTAATAATATCACTCTGCTTCTTTGGCCAATGTAATTTAACAAAAAACCTAAATTTTTAATTGAAATTATTCTCACATATATTGGCCATGAAATTTTGGCAAAGACATGATTCTCAAGGTAAAGATGACAATTATTACTTTAGCATTGAACCTAGTTATTAATGCTATATATGTGAATATGAAAAGCTCCTAATACATAGCTTCTCTCATAAAACGCTCAGCTTTTAAATATATCAACAAATTGTTGACCCAAAACAACTATGTTGTATTTCAGTGTCACCAATCAAGTCACAGATCCATATCTGGCCTTTCATCTATTTTTCTATCCTTGTACTAACACTACACTGTTTAGTTTGCATCACTAAATAAGTCTTGATATAATTAGATTTCTCATTCAGACATGTTCTTCAAATTTACCTATATTTCCATGTGTTAAATAATAGAGTCAGCTTGTCGATTTCTAAAGCAATAAAATTCTTCTGATATTTTGACTGGAATTGCATTGAATAGGTCAATCAATTTGGAAAAAATTGATATTTTTATAATATTAAGTTTTATAATTCATACACAGCATATTTCTCTATTTAGGTCTTTCATTTATTTCTATAATAGATTTTTAGTGTGGGGATCATATACATATTTTAAAAGTTTAATTTCTTATTTTCCATAAATATAAGATTTGTATGTATGATGTTATTTTAAATGAACTATTCGTGTTATTTACATATGGCACTTTTATTTTGTTCTTTATAATTCTTTTGCCTTTAATTTTTGTTTATTTTATTTTTCTTTATTACATTGATTAGAATTTCCAGTACAATACTGGGTAGAAGTGATGACTGAGGGCATCATTGTTCCATTTCTGTCAGGGGGGATTACTAGTTAGAGTTCTCCACAGAAACAGAACCAGTAGGATATATAACAATATATAAGAAGAGATTTGTTATAGGAATTGGGTTTATGGAGTCTGAGAAGCCCCAAGATTTGCTGTCTGCGAGCTGGAGAACCAGGAAAGCTAGTGGTGTAATTGAGTCTGAGTCGAAGGCCCACCAAGGCAGCATGTTCATTATGGTCCAGAGGATTTTCCTAAACTTGTTTGCTTTACAACTCAATGCATCCTTTGAAATCTCATTTAATATTTATTTTAGAATTAGTCTATACCTTTAATTGACTGTGTTTACATGGTCTGTCATAAGGACATTTTACTTTCATCTTCTTATATATTTGCTACGTTAGTTTGATTTAAAACTAGATAGTTTATATCTAAGAACTGAAATTTTGTAGTGTGTATTTCTTGGAGTTCCATAGAAGCAGAGAATAAAATTCTCTGGTAGTTGCCAGGGGTTGGGGTGAGGAAAATAAGAAGTTATCGTTCAATGGGTATAAAGTTTCAGTTTTACTAGATGACTATATTGTAGAGATCTGCTATATCTATAGTGCTTAGAGTTAAAAATACTGTATTGGGCACTTTGAAATTTGTTATGAGATGTGTATTTTTAACACACACACACACGCACACACACACACACCCTCCCCCAGCAAAGACAAAACCAAAGAAGAACAAAAAAACTTTCAGTCATGATAGGTATGTCAATTACCTTGATTGTGGAGATAGTATCAGCGATGTATGCATATGTCCAAACTCGTCGAATCGTATGCATTAAACATGTGCAGTTTTTTGCATATCGATTATCTCAAGAAAGCTGTTAAAAAAATATTCCTTGGAGTTCTAAAGGATTTTGACAAATATTTGCTGATATGTTACCAATAAGCATGAGAAACTCTGAATGATTAAATATAAATATTACCTAACAAAACTTACTAATTCAAAAGTAAATAGGATGGTCATCACTTTGAGCTTCAGTATTAGATTTATAACTAAGTTTTCAGACAAAAAAAGGAAATAGAAATTTTTCTAATACTACAACCTCACTTTTTAAATTCTGTAACTAGTATACTAGATATATTATTTTAAAAATTTTAAAACTATAATACATCTATTTGTGTTATAAATAAGAATTCTGGATGTTAATAATATTTAAATGTCAGCTTTCCAATTAAGGAAATAACTAATATTATTGGTTGGCTTTGCTACCGAACCTGTGGGTAATATTTTTTTAAAGCTATTTTCTGAAGTTATAAGGCAAATATATATATATATATATATGTATACATATATTATATGTATTTTATATATGTACTTATATAAAGGGAAATGTAGGTATCATAAATCAGTAAGGAAAATGATGATGAATAACTCAATAGAAAAATAGGTAAAGTCTAAAAACAAATCACTCAAAAAAATTAAATGTTCTCATAAGCATGTGGAGAAAATGTCCAACTTCACTTACAAATATTATAGCATTTGTTTTGGGACTGAATGATAGGATGTACAATGAGTAAATTTCTATTGCAGATAGGAGAAAGGAAGACTTATTTTATGGATTGCTGGAACAATTGCAAGAATATTGTTTTTGGTTACTTGGGAGATAGAAAATATATTCAATGAACTTGTGGATCTGACTAAGGATTTGAGGCAGAATGTTGAAAATGCTAATTGCTTCTCTTAGTTGCAAATGATAAGATATTGAAAAATATGAGATAAGGAATTAATTCTCATTTTCAATAAAATGTTTAATAACTCAATGGATTGGAAGATAAAACTGTTTCTCATTTTCAACATATCTAGCCAGCAAAACTTCTCAAAGTAAGAAAGGCCTCGGGGAAAAAAATCAAATCTACAATATGCTCTAAGACCTCAGACATTTTATGATGGTTTTTCATAGACCTGCTCATCAATAGATAATTTAGTGTACAGGAACAAATAACTGAATGAAGAGTTTTTTTTAACTATACTTATTCATCTTGAAAGCAAGTATGAAGTTTCTGGACCTGTATCAGATTTACTATTGCTTACAGAAATAACTCTATCTGTTCCTGATACCTCATTCTGCCCCTTAGGGTGACATGATGAGAACAGAAGATCCCTATATATAGAGTGGGTCCACACTAGAGAAGTCTGAAATCTTGGATTTCAGAGTTTACAGCAGAATTGCTCCAGAGCAGCTCCTCCCCTCTTGAAAGAGGGAGGGATGTCCTTATCTTGGGATTATAAAGGAATCCTCCCCTGAAGAATAGAGGAAGTATTGTAAACCTTTAGGTTTACAATACTTTGGAAGGAAACCAAATAAATGGCTGTGGGATAAGTAAACCTGTAAACCTCTCTGTGGGTCTCCAAATTGCAAGCCATGCTTGACATTCAAACATCCTTTAACCCAGGTTGTCAGGAATTTTTACTCAGAAAGTCCTGCCCATTAGGAAAAAATAAAAATATTGTTTCTAAAGTTTTGTCCCTTATTTCTCATGGTGGGGTTTATGTCAGATTTTTCATTCATATGCCACTCCTTTGGCTATTCCACTTCTCTTACGGACTGGGGATAGGACCAATCTTTTTGTCTTACGTAGCACTTGTCAAGGTGACTAGCCACACAACTCAGAGCTGTAGTGTAAGAACACCCAACAGTTTTGATGTCAGCCATACCCTCCAGGGATCTCAGATGCAGCCAGCTAAACAAATTCCATTAACTTTTAGAGTCTACTTTTAAAAGCCCATGACTTTACCTGTCTACCTGGCTCAAGGCATTAATCTAAATACAGCAAGATATTTTAATAATTTGCACAGACTTCACCTTGGCCTACAAAGAGAAAGTCTAGTGTAGTTGGCATCTATGACAAACGTGGCTAGTGAGTTGATGCTGACCTGAATGCTTTTTCTATGACACGGATACTGCCATTTATCCCTTAAGTTAAATTAGGGACAGATTTCATATTACCCTTTCAAATGAAATAACTCACACTAGAGGTAAAATTGCCCACAGCATATGCACCTGAGGTGTTCCTTAAGTACTTGAATGTTACTGTTAACTATTCTCAGGTACAAATGACAACTAGTTCTGAAGACTAGAACAGCTAAAGCATACAGTATGGTGTTTCAATTTAAACATTTCTGAAATAAGACCCATGACTTCAGGAGAACCTTTGAATTGAAGGTTCTCAAATAGCCAGAGGCTTTGGTTTTGCTTCAGGCATTAGCTTGAGAGAGAAAGTTTTTCCTTGCAGGGTTGGGGACACTTTCTCATGTAAAGTTAACTGCTAGGACAGAAGAGCTCCATTCTTTAATATGCCAAGTTAATTTGGCAGAGGCACTAGTTTTGTTTTGTAATTGTTTTCTACCCAGAAATGGATATTCTGGCTGGAGAGTCACCAGGCCTTTGTGGGTCATGAGTTTAATTTCAGCAAGAACTCATAGCAAGATTTTCAAAAAACGCATTGTGGCCATGTCGACACTCCAAAAACGAATCTCTAGCTGAAGGCTATTTTCCTCTTATGCTGTCTCCCTTTACATACCATTTTCTTTTGGATGGGAAGAGGTAAAAAATGCAGCAGTTTTTCTGTAAGTAAGGTATCTCAAAGGTGAGAGACATCAGTACTATATCCTAACACATCCAGTGGTGGCAGACAGCAAGGGAGTTTGTCCCAATAAAGTACTTCTCTATTTGCAAATTTCCAATCCGCTCAGGTATTGCGAGTTGGGGAATTACAAACTTGACAAATATTTCTGTCAAGCATTCATCTACAGAAGAAACAAAACAACACAATTTTTTTTTTTTAACATCATTTGTTTTCTTCAATACACATTTGCTCAACGCCCTAGCTGTTTGTTAGCATTTCAAAGATTAAAATCACAGCTGCCTATTATCTCCCTGATAGGAGTCTGGCAATGCCAAGTTAATTTGGGTCTGGGACTGCAGCAGAGCTTAGGTGACAGGGCTGGCTGGCTGGAAAGGCTGCATCATTTTAGCCCCATGATTCACTTCTTCCCTTGGATACTTCCCACAGTCTGGGGAGTGCCCAAAGCTCAAGAGTTCTCACTTTTGCCCTCTCCCGTGCCATCATGGTTCTACCTTACATTTCTCAGAAATGTACAAATACAGGTTCTACCCTAAATTTTCCCCTGTGGGACTAGGTACTTACGTGTCCTTATCCAACAGAGCTATAAAATCCAGTCTCTTAAAATCTCTGGTTCAAATCTCTTGCTCTCTTGACATTTCTGAGCATATTCAGAAAGTATGTAGCGGTGCTGGTCTGTTTGGTACAAGCCCATCCTGAATTCATAAGGTAGTTGAGGTCAGGGTGGAATAAGAGTGAGAAATTAATGAGACCAGAGAAAGCATCTCCTTGCCAATAGGCATGCCACATTTCACCCAAGCGTGAGAAGCATTCGGGCTGCTCCACCCAAAGCCTTACTGAGATTTGAACAGCAATTAGTCTTTCTTCTCTCACCTAGAGGAGTAGTTCTAAGTGTAGCAGAGTGAGAATATATCCAAGATCAATTGATTATTGTAAAGTCCAATGTTTAAAATAGAATGCATTGTATTATCCTATTTTTTTTTTTGTAAAAAAAAAAAAAAGACAATATTTAATAGAATACTAAACCAAATAATTAATTTTTTCTCTAGGTAAAAAGGAAAACAGGGCTTTACTATCTTTACTTTATACTTTCCTTTTTGTGTTTTTTAATAAGCATCATTTATGTTAATATTGAGAACTAAAGTAAAAGGAAATGATCATGGGGGATATGATTTTTTTTTGGGAGGATGAGCAGACTTGACTCTAATTTCTGATATTTCTATAATAAAAAAAATCTAAAGAAATTCAAATAAAGAAACTGGATAAAGGGAAGTAAAAATTGATTGTGTGTGTAGTCCTTGCTTCAGCTACATATTATATTTATTATTATTTTTCATAGTCCTGAGGCTAGCAGTATAAAATGTGTCCCACCAAGAGGAAGTATGTACTGGCTTGCTTAGGGTGTCGTGATATGGGACCCTTCCAACTCTTTTTTCAGGTCTCAGTGTCTCCAAATGAAAGATTCTTATTGTCTCAATTCCTTCCTCTGCTTGGATTTCATTACATGTGATGATGCCAACCATTGCACTCCCAGGGAGATGGCTGACTTCATTTACTCAACAAATATTTAGTGAGAATGAGACAACTTGCCATTCACATTTCAAATCTCCAAAAACAGTGAAGAAGGTAGCTATCTCTAGTGTTAGTATGGTAGGCTGCATAATAGCGCTCCAAAGATGCCTATGCCCTAATCCTCAGAGCCTGAGACTATGTCACCTTACTGGTAAAAGGAACTTTGCAGATATAATTTTAGTGAGGATCTTGAGATGGAGAGATTCCCTTGAATTATCTGGGTGGGTACAATATAATCTTGAGTGCTTACAAGAGACTGTCAAGAGGATTAGAATCAAAGAAAGAAGACATTGGAATGGAACTGGAGGGCAGAGTGATGCTCTGTGAAGTTGGAAGAAGGGACCATGAAACAAGAAGTGCAAGCAGCTTCTGGAAGCTGAAAAAAGCGAAGTAACAAATTCTCCCTTTAAGCCTCCAGAAGAAATGCATGCTTGCTGATACTTTTATTTTTGACTTCTGACCGTTAAAAATGTAAAAGAGTAAATTTGTGTTGTTATAAGACACTAAAATTTTAGTTATTTCTTATATCAGCAATAGGAAATTAATACAGTTAGGAAAGAGCTGCCAGTTTGTTAAGAAACAAACTATACTTTTTGTGATCTACTTGAAACCATGACCATGTTTAATTTTATTATAGGCTTATCATTAAATTTCTCGGGAACAATCTTTTATTTTTACATCATTTTGGGTATAAAGTCTACTATCTGCTCCAAGAAGCCATTTTAAAACAAAAATCAAAGAACAGAAGATATTCTGCTCAAATATAAAAAAATTGATGTGAAGGCTGTCACAATAGAAATTGTACATTAGCGATGTAATTTTTAATTTTACCATAGCTAAGATACTACACATGTATTATAGGTCAGAATTGGATATATTACTTGTGTATTTTATTCTGAGTGGAATGGAGGTAATAAATACTTCTTAATTTGCACTAATTAAAAAATCCACTGAAGTAATCTCTTAAATCTCTTTGTTCTGAAGAGAGTCTAGAACAGAAACCACATACTAAAATGTATGTTTCTCACATATTTAAGTAAACATTAAGGACTTTTCATCCCAGATAGAGTAGATCAGATTATGGTGGTAAATGACTAGTTTCTATCAGTATATTTTGTAGTTCCTTGCAATCAGCATTTAGAGTGATATACAAATTAGGCTCTATCGGTTAACCGATTTAAGCATGGGATGAGGCACTTTGAGGGTTTGAGGCTGGAAAAGGTACAGATCTAAGTGATTCACATTAGCACATCAGTCTCAGTTTGGACTGGTTTCTTTTTGGCTACAACTTGAGTATTTTCATTAGGCCACAACTTTCCTTATGATTGGCACTTTATTCAAGTCTTTTAAATCTCTCATGCAAACAGAAGCCTGACAAGCCTATTCTGCTTGTCCACGGGATATATGTTGCCAAGTCTAATCATTAGTGAATCGAGCTTTGGTCCCCAAAGTTACAATCTGGACGAAGCCTGCAGATGTGTTCGCTCAGCTAATGTAACATTGAAAAATAAAAGTTAATAATTTAGGATGGGCACACACTCTCAATTTATCACAGTTTATATGATTCCTTGTGTGTGACATCCAACCACTTCACGCTTTTATGTAACTTGCCTGGATCACAGAGACATGTGACTTTGTAACCTCTGAGACAGTTAAATATAGCTCTTCTCTTAATTATATTATGTGGTTAAAGTACCTTGAGAACAAGGAAATTGTTGTTTACTTTTTGCATCCTTTTCTTCATAACTTCTCCCTCCTCCATTGCTTTAAATAATGTTCGGTAAACATTTATTAAATGATTGATACCGGTATTGATTTCTACTATATCTCTAAGATGTCCTGACTACAGAAAAAAAATGAGAATCAATTGACATAAAGAGAAATATTCTGTCAAGTTCCTTCCAGAAGGGTGGAGCATAGATTCAGGGATAAGATTTTTGTCTCTTGAAATTTTTCTTGAAATATTATCTAATTTTCCGCAAGAAGAAAAAAATTTCAATTTCTAGGTATTGATGTTCTATTAAAAGGCATCATAAGTTTTTGTCATGCTATTAACCATAAGAATAATTTTACTATGCTGCAAAGATGATCATCTGCTATAAATTCTACTTACAGAGTAGAGTAGAAATGTTATTTTCTTTTTGTTTTTTATTCAATTTTTATAAAGTTAACAGAGTTAATAAGAATTATAAAAGTTTAAAATCATAAAAGCACCACAGACTGTATGATTTATTAGCACCTACCTTAAGCACACATACATAGCCAAAAAAATAAATAAAATAGTTATTGCATGATTTTAGATTTGAGAAATCTTCCAGATGTACCTATAAACAAATTAAACAGTGATGTCTACATTCGATTATCATATTTCGGGTCTTGATTATAGCACTATTTCCAAAAATTATTATTTTTGTTACATAGGATTCTAACACCTTATATTTCTTTTTATTTACTTTTTTTTTTTTTTAAACAACTTGGTTGGCTTAGGTATAAAGAAAGTAACAATGGGTCTCTAATACTGAAGTATAGAATTTGGCAGATAACCCATTTAAATGATGATTACAACATGGAAACTCTAAAATTGTGTGTAATTTTTGTGACCCCGAGGTTGTTTTTTTCAAATGCCTTTGCTGGGATAGAGCTAGAATACATATTATAACACCAACTATTTTATGTGTTAAATATAAAATGGTCACAGTAAAGCTATGAAGAGTCTTTTTATGATTTAATCTCCTCTCATATTATTATATATACTCTTTAAGTTATTAAGACTTTCTTATTAAAAAAAAAACAGTAACTAACCATGGCTCCTGCACTCAAGTTCATCTTGGTACTCCTGTTGGCTTTTATATATGTTTCTTCCATATCTTAGCACACTTTATTTGACTGCATATGTTTCGCCCTCATCTTTGTCATGAGCTCCACTCATCTTTGGATCACCAGCTCCCAACACAATGCTGTAAGAACAAATACATAAAAGTGAGATTTAAGTGGAGACTTTGTTTAACTGAGTTGGGCTCTCTTTGAATTATGCCAACTCTGAGAAGTCTAGACTGTGTAAAATAAACTCTCTAATCATGGGCATTGCAGTCCCCATTTAAAGTTCTGACCTATGACATATTTCCATGAGTCCTAGTAGAGGAGCCACGTATTCTTAATTACTGATATTTCCTTCCATGTAGAAGAACATCTATTCTTTCTGCTGCCTCACTCCTCACTCAGTCTTTTCCCAGGGAAGTGAAATGGTTGTGTTATTTTGAGTTTGGTACACAGAACCAGGTATCTCAGTTACTCCATTCTGTGAAGCCTCCTGCCTGCAGAGAGCAGGTCATCTGATTTGCTCCAAACCAAAAGAGGCTTACAAGTCAAGGCTCACTCTAATTGGGAGATACCTGGAGGTTCTCAGGGCAGACCGTCTGTCTAATTCTTCAGTTCACTGTTAGAAGTCCATAGTTGCCTCATACCCAGGCAGTATCAAATGTGCTATTTTGATATCACTTCTATTCTTTAGTGCTTTGGGTTTTATAGGGAAAGGCTCCCAGCAAGGAAGCCTGCAGTTTGAGGAACATAAGTTCAAATTAGAGGTGAAGCGTTGGTAACTTGTATACCAAGAAACTTCGAGACTTAGAGAATTGCATGGATCATAGCGATTTGGCATGACTGAGTTTTTGGTGCTGCCAGAAAAGGGACTTTAACCACTGGTGGCACTGAACTAAGAAAGGCAATAAGTATTTGTTGTTATGGTTAGGGTAGTAGTGATTGTTGTTTTGCCTGGAATGTTTGGAGTGGCCTATATCTTGCCACATGACAGTTTTCTCAGTTGCGCTGTTGGCTTTTAAATGCTGCAGACTTTAATTTCAGACTTAAAGCAAATGGACCACATGGGATTTTGATATTGGTAGTTTCCTACACGTTATGGTTCTTTTTATATGGGGTGGTGTTCATATTTATATAGAAAAGGCTACATTAAAATATAGCTAAATAGAAAAGGTCAAAACTCAGGCTCTGGGCCTTAAGGTGCAGGCTACTGCAGATTGACCTTAAATTGCACAAGCATAGCCTGGACTATTTTGTAAGACTATTTTGAGGGTGAGTTTGCAGTAGAAATTTTTTAATAGACATTGGCTTAAAAAATGCTTTCCTCTGTTATTAACCATACCTGCAGGATGGGATATTAAACCTCAAGGTACCTGACTTATGCCTGTGCTAGAGAGTGCTGGTGAGCTTCTAGATTCAAATTGTTTAGATGTCCTTGACAAATGCATTTTGCATTCAAGAATAAGAGTGAACAGTATATGAACAACTTGGAATTCTGCGGCTGTTTTGCAGGCTGAAAATTCACCCCTTATGACATGACCTGTAATTAATTGAGTTTTTCATTGATTATAGAATCTATGACCATGACTTTAGAGTCCCAAATTAAACTATTTTAAAGAGCACATGGCAGAAATTTTAGTTCTTATGAATTTGGAGTACAGGCTTCAGAAGCATCGATAGAAGTTTCGGTTCAAGAAAACTCTGAGCTAAAATTCATAAGCTAAAACAAACATTGAGATTACACAACACTTGAGTTCCAAAAACACAAGGCTCGAATAGAAAACACAAGTTAAGAATTTTGAAAAGACCAAAAAGAAAAGTAAATACATCTCAGTTAAGGCCCAGTGACTGAAGGTGTCTTTATAATAAATTTCTGAAATTTAAGAGAAGGCAGAAATGACTCTAATGTACTCTCTAAATTCTAACTTTTACCCTACATACATAAACACACACAAATATAAATATGAATTCTGGTTAAATATGACTGACAGCGTAATAGCAAAGGTAAAATCACTGAACATTGGATCCTAGTAATAAAACATTGGCTTGCTTTGTAAATTTAATACATGTAGTGTCAGTTCCATGAAAAATAATCCCGCGTCTTTTCTCAGTATATGTTCTTTAATATTAAGTATATTAGAGCCTTACTATTGGACTAATACTATTCTTGAAGCTCTAAACACATTCATATCAGTTAGAGGCAGTTTTGGCAGTAGCCGCACAAAAACAACAAAGCATTATTTAAGCATCGATAATCTTTCTAGAAAACACATTATTAATTAGGTAGGTTACATTTTGGACTTAATTTTTTTTAACTTTAAATCAATATGAAAAGAATTCGTCTTTGTACTTAAATACATTTGGGATTTAATTCTCAAGATAATTTAATTTTTGGCTTTAATTTCTCCTTGAGATTTTTATAATATAAGGTAATTAATTCAAATGTAACATTTTTTGGTATATTGTATTGGAATATTTTTGCAAGGTCATTTAATCTCACTGAAGGGCTTCTGATAGGCTCTATTGAAAAATACAGCTAGAAGAAAATTAGAATGGAAAGTAAAAGAAGGGTAAAATTTCAGACTTGGATACAGAATGACCTTGCAGCTAACAATGTGCTATTATAACTCATTTCAGACCCTTACATTTTTCAAGAGCATTTATAAAGGAACAGTTCTGGTGTTGGGTTCCTTCTTTCTCTGTTCCAATAGACTGAATCATCCTCTTTGATCATAACCGTAAAAGTTGAATGTGGTGGGTTAAAAAACAAAAAGTTGGGGCTTTTTGAGGGGCTACGTAGTGTTTATTTCTCATGTACAGAAAGATCCATTAATCAAACTCTTGGATTCTGCTCTTTGCAGTACTGACTTACTCATTAGTGAGGATGCTACAAGTTTCTCAGAAAATATGGCTCAAATCCTCCCTTATGGGAGATTTGTTCATCTGCAGAGACCATGTGCTCTTGGTTGAGCTCAGACTTGCATTAACCTTAGTAGTTAAAAGGCCCTACTCTCTGGAGAAAGCCTTTTAATTGGCTAGAGCTGCTTGTGACTCGGTGGAAAAGTAACTGATGTTTAGCATTACCAAGGCCATTTTTGCTGCATACCTTAGCTATGTTCTATCATAAAAAAGAAAACCAAAAAAAAAAAAAACCAAAAAAAAAAACCTTACTAAAATTTTACTCTCTGTCTGCCTGACTCCCAATTACCTTTCATTTGTTCCAGAATTTGATTTTTTAAACAAAGGATATAGTTTCATCATCTATTAAATTTTCAACAAACTAGGAAAGTATGACCATTAATTGATACCATGTCCATTTGTTTTTTACCATTCTGGAGGGTAAAACGTATGTGAATAACAAAAAATATACTGTGGAGGAAGTTAGTACATTCTAAAGTGTACAATTAATGACTTTGACTAAAAAGACATTTTGGACATAAAGTCATTGAAGATTCTGAATTTTGCCTCTATTACAAAAAAATCACTTAAAAATCCAACTAATTGTTTAGTTTAGAGAATTGTCTAAGATGATGGTCAAATAGTTTTAAGATTTTTAAACAACTTTCATAGACACGTCTTTTCCCAAGAAGAAGAAATTTGTTGATATTTTAACAGAACGATTGTGATTCTAGTCTAGCAATAGCTTCACGGTAAGCTGGCTGAGTGTAGTTAAAGAATACTGAAATCAAAAACTGACGTGCTCAGTTTAGACATTAGTCAAGGAGTTAAACGATAACCTACTGATTGACATGTTTGCCTAAAGAGTCTCAGAGTATGTACATTAGGGCTCATCTCATGATATAACTCTGAACTGATTTTTCCCAAATCATGACCCTTTGAATCAGTTGCTTTTATCCAAACAGTTTTCCTCCTTAGATTTCAGCTACACTATTGGTATTTAATTCATTGTATTACTTAATAATAAAACAAAAAAAAAACTTGAAAAAATAAAGTGAATCAAAAATACTGAAAGAATTTAAGGTTAGAATTCATTACAAATATTGACAAACTATGCCGAAATATTTCAATATACATTTGTATCATTTTCCTAGTGAATGATTCTCACTATGATAATGTAATTCCTTACATACGAAAGTTGATAGACACTATTCTGTTTACTTTTCTGAACTTTTACTGAAAAAGAAATACATTTCATATTTATTTTTAAAGGGCAAAATACAGTTTAAATGTGCGTTGAAGACAGAAATCAGATCCAAGGTTTCAGTTTTCAATTTGAAAAGCCTTTGAATTTTTGAATTTGAGTTTAATAATTGATCTCTCAACTTAAAAGAAGAAAAAATTTCTAAAAGGATGTGAATTGATGTTCTCTTCAGTTATATTTTTCTTTGAGAAAATTGGTAGATTCTACTTGTCTATAATTATAAGGTTCATAGATACGTGTATTAAAAATGGATAGCAAGAGAAGCCTCAGTTTTATATGCTGCCTGTGTATTTGAGTTTTATGTTGTAAATGTTGATAAAAATGGTAAAAAATAGAAAACATTTTTATCTCACATTCTACCTGCAAATATGGGAAATCATTTTAATAACTGCATAAATATCTTTTTCATCTGTGATGTCCATGCCAGTTTGATCTAAAAAAAGAGTAACTATTCACAGAGTTCATATAAACTGATAATCTATAAAAATGGCTTTCTGGCATTTAAACTTTCATATCAAAACAAAGATTCCAAAAAAGTGACAAATGCAGCAAAATTAATACAACAGGGACTCTTAAAAAAGAAACAAAAGTTTTGATGTCATTTAATAGAAAATTTAGAATCACTGAATTAGATGTCAAATTGGCAACATTTCTTGTACTGAGTTCCTTGTTAGCAGAATAATTCTTTATAATATTGTTGCTCATATTCGATGTAACGAATGAAAATAAGAAAGCATATAAAAGATGTCAGTGTTTCAAAACAAAGCTATAAACAAAAATAATAAAAACAATATAATCATCTTGTTTTACATGCTAATTAGGGTGATTTGTTATCCATTAGCAAAAGAAGTTAGAGATAAAATATGTTAAATCATTGAACGAAATGGAAAATTTCAGAGGAAAGACTAGCTAGCGATACAATCTAGAATGCTCAAATTAAATCTGCTTGAAAATATTGCAGTAAAAGCTTAATTTTATATTTAGCAGCATCTTTAATAAATTAATTTTGTACAATAAAGTTACCCCGGAAACCTAGACTTTCATTGAATTTGTCAATAGATTTTTTTTAATTTTAAATTTAGGAGTTTGAACAGAGATCAGTTCATCTAACTACTCATTTCACAGATGAGAGGAGCCCATATGGTTATTCAAATTTCCCACAGTAGCAGAAGCCAGTCCTAGAAAACTAGAACTAGAATTCAGTTTTCCTGAATTTTAATTTAGTTAGTGGACCCAGAATTGATGACATGGGGATACCACAGGAACCCAAATAATGATCAACCTCTCAAATCCAGTTGAGAGAATGACCAAAGTAGGAACTGAGACATTGTTCATGTGAGACTCAAACCCCAAAGTCATGACCCAGACATTTTTCTGGTTGAAGCAGGAAAACCCGTCTGACCTTGCCCAGTCGAGAAAGCACCCAGATGTGTAGCAGGAGAAGGAGACACTATCAGAGACAGCCAAAAGAATTTAAAAGCCAATTAGAAAGTATTCCCCGTTGTTTAAAATCAGATCCTAATAGAAAATCCCTTCCTTACCCCTCAAAAGAACACTCACCAAAGACTCTGTCTCAAATGCCACAAAATCTCGTTTCACCGAAATTGAGCACTTTTTTTTGAATGAATATTTCTCCATTTGTTATTTATTCTCTTCCAGACTTTAAAATCCCAGAACCTTTTAAATATATATTTATATAGATAGATAGATAGATAGATAGATATATAGATATATATAAAGAGCAGGGCGTGGAGGGCCAGCAGCAATACGAGATTTGTGCAGCTTACGCAGGATAGATAGATAGATAGATAGATATAGATATAGATATACTGATATAGATATATAGATATAGATAGATAGATAGATAGATAGATAGATAATTTTCTAATTATCTCCAGTTAAATGGTAGCTTGTTGAGAAGAAGATCCATCACATTAGTTCTTGTAATGGTTATCTTAATAATTTTATGTATTAGAGTTAACACAGGTAAATTTCTCTCTCAACTTTTCCTTCATGGCTCAGTTTTTCTGTGCTTATAGTTTCAATTCTTCTAGTGAATCTCTCTTCAACCCTAGGTTTTATTTACTCTTAAAGTAAGGATTTGTTAATGAGATATTTGGGGAATTTTTAGATTTACTTCTCCCTATATAGTGTTTCTATGGAAATCAGATTTAATAACAATATGGAGTTGTTCCAAACCTAACCTTGCATATCATTAGATATTTTTATCTTATCCATTGTTATTTTATTGTTTTGTTTTCTAGTCAGCCTATCTCCTTTAGTTATTATTGATTTATCATTGTACATTTTATCAATTATTTATATTTTTATTCTCTTTGAATAAAGAATATATTGAAAGCTGGCTTTGAGCCACCATAAATTTTTCATTTTTCTTCTGAGTTGCTGCAATTTCTTGGTTTTCTTCCATCTTCCCATGCCTGTAGCTTTCAGTCTTCTTTATTTTTCCTTCCTTGCTTGAGTTTTAAATTTTGTAATTCTTTGATGCTTTTTTTACACCTTCTCTCTAGTTTATCTTTTATTCCATTGGTCTTAATCTCTAAATTCCCTATGTTCCAAATTCGATATATTAAACCAAGACCAGTACACTAATACATGTAACTGTCTACTTGAAACTTACCTTTGCTAAAATGAAACAGATGCACTCCCTCAAATACGCTGGCCCTAAATTTGGCACATATTTACACATTTTTTCTGGTCAATATTATGTCACAGAATAACAAGCAAACATAAAACATCACAACTCTTTAAAAAAATTTTCTTATGAATTTTTTAATAGCTATTGTATTAATAAAATAATTTTAGAGTTATTACTTTTATAATTAAAGAAGGAAAAGACCATGGAAATGGCTGTTTTACTCTCATCCCTATTTCCAGTTTTAGCAAACAGATTTTAAGAAAACTGCCAGCTTAACATCATTTTCTCAATTCATTTGTTCTAGCATGGCTTTTGAGAAATTTATAACATGTCTATTGACTCCTTCATTCCATAAAGGCACATTTTCTAGCATGGCTGCCTTTTTTCAACCTGAAATATATTTGTCCATAGTTTTAGCCTATGGCTTCAATAAATTTTCATCAATTGTTTAAGTTTCAAATCTCACAGCAATATGAAATTTAATCTTGAAGTTAAATTTAAGGTAGCCTTATGACTTATTTAATCATGCTTTTCATTATACTGCTTTTGGAAAATAAATATTTCTTAGATGTTTCAAAATAGTCTTAGTGATTTTTCTTCACGTTTTAATAAAGCCCCAAGAGTTCTGATTTCATGCAGTCAGTAATTCTGACTCATACAGAAGATTGAGATTTGTATAGTCAGTTCTATTTCTAATACTAAATACTGTAGTTGAAATCACACGAGTACATAATTTTACATGAACTGTTCCTACTTCTTTCAGTTATTCAATAATTTTAGTTTGGATCAGTGCTATCATTTTCTGCACTGTGAAAATTATTTTTGGATTTATACTTAAATTTATCTTGAATTTTTCGCAATATCTTAATCTTCATTCTTTGATTTACAGAGTTTTATAAGGTCATGGGGATGTAAATTTTTATTTTTCCCTATCAAAATGTAAAATGCTGCTTTAATTAACAAGTAATGGGTACATTGTAGATCTCTGTCTCTCCTCTACATTTTCCATGGCAATATGAATTTTCACTTTCAATTTTAGTTTTGGTACTGTTCCACATTTTCTCATGTGGCAGACTCTTTTCTCTGAAAGGAGAGTGTTTTTTAAATTTAATTATAATTTGCATAATACTAACAGAATCATATAGTCTGCTAAGGCACTATGAAAGAGGAATTTAATTGTATATAGCATCAATTTACTTTCAACTTTTTCTTTATATATAAGTGTGGCTATTTTTAGGCAACACATTGTAGGGTCTTGCTTTTTTATCTACCTTTTCAATTTAATTTTTTCAATTAAATTGGAGTTTTTAAAATAATAACATTTAATGTAAATATTGGTGGGTTAAGATTTAGACCTAAAATTTATTTCATTTTGTTTCTCTATTTTGTATATCTCTGTGATCTTTTCCTATCTTATTTTAGGTTGTTTGTATATATATATATTTTTTATTATTCCATTGTAACTACTGGCTTTTTTTTTTTTTTCTGGTTGCTCTAGAGACTGCAATATACACAAATAAACTTTCACAGTCTATTAAGTTAATTTTGTACTACCTCTAAATACAGAATTCTTGAAGACATAGGTAGTCCTTTTGTCTCCCACTGACCTTCATGTTATGGTTATTGTAAATGCACATGCATTGAAAATTCCACAATAATATCTTATAAATTTTACTTTAAACATTTATGCATATTTCAAAGAACATATGTTGTAAAGGGTCCTTAATTTTTACCTAGCTCTTTCTACTATTTCTGTTGCACTCTTTTCATTCTTGAAGATCCAAGAACCCTTTTGGTATCATTTACCTTTATCTTATAGATTGCTGTTAGCATTGACAATAGAAAGGTTTTCCAGAAATAAATTTTCTTCATTAGAGAATATCTTTGATTTTACAACTAAAGGACAATTTCTCTGAATACAGAATTTATATTGACAATTATTTAAGCACTTTTAAAGATGTTCTACTTTCTTCTAGCCACAATGGTTTCTGATGAGAAATATGTAATCATTACAACTTTTCATCTTTTTCTAGTTGCTTTCAAGAGTTTTGTTTGTTAGTTTGTTTGTTCAGTTTTTAGCAGTTTGGTTATAATGTGTCTAAACGTGGTTTTCTTTGAGTTTATCCTGTTTGGATCCCTGAGCTTCTAGAATCTGTAAATGTATGTCTTTTAGAATATTTATGAAGTTTTCAGCTGTTATTTCATATATGTATTTGTATGAGTTTATCATATGTGTTTATATATATTTACATATATATCAATATAAGTGTAAAAATAAATATATATCTATACATATACACATATATAATTCCCCCTCCCCCAAAATATTTCTCATTTTATTCTGGGAGTCTAATTACAAATATGTTAGAGTTTTTGATAGTTTACCACGGGAACTGATATGATGTCCTAAATATTCCTGACACTGCTTAAGTGTCTGTGGCTAACTGATTTTGATATCCCAAAATGAAATGGATGAGGTGAATATATAATTTCAAAGATTTTTTCATGAGGTAGGATCCAAGACTTTGTTTCCTCTCCCTCCACTATCCACATCTTTTTATTCACAAAATTCATTTCTCACTGTGCTGTTGCTTTATTTTAAAGTGGGAGAAGGAATATGTGTTTTGAACTTAGGAATTATAATTTGTGCTATGGGATAGATGTAGGCATCTATGAAGGCTGAGTTGTGCTCCTTTTGACAGAAAACTACGTTATACTTTTCATAGCTTAGAGAAAGAGATGTACTACAGTGCACAGGTTTTCTCTAAACACTTTTAAGGTCTATTAATTTCTCTTATAAAGCATGTCTGCTTGGTAACCTCAGCCTTCACACTGGCAGTTCGGTAGTCCAATGATTATAAGGCTTCTCCTAATGGAATTTTTATCTATCTAGGCAGAATAAGTGTTCCTTACTTAGTGTATAAACCTGGAAATACTAAACTAAGTTATTCACAACAGTTTAAATTAAGCCCAGTGAATAAATGGCAACATAGGAGAGAGGGTATTCAATTATCTGTATAAATTTAAACAATTTATCTAGAATAAATTTGTACTAATATAAAGATTTAATAATTTGAAAAAAAATATATTTTTATTTAAAAATCAGATATTTTAATAATTTTAGTGTATTTTTTAGGTTTTGAATGAAAGTAAATTAAACATTGTATTGAGGAAGAATCTTGATTTTGAATGAAAATACTTTGATAATTACTAAATGCATATATAGGTTTGGTTGTGCTTACTTTAGTAGAATGATTGATATGCCCCAGTTTTCTCTATAAAGATGCAATTAAAGATATAATTTTTGATTTGGGATTAAGTATAATGTTTCTCAGATATTGCCACCAAAATACATCTATTGGCAAAAAAAGAATGACTTTGTATTCCCCCGACCTTCTTCTACACATCACCCCTATCCCAGGTATATACAAAAATAATCGAAGGAAACAGTTGCATGTATTTTAAATGAATGAAAACTTTTGTGAAACTGTGTTCAGTCATAATTTACATATTTCAATTTTTATACTCAGAACCTCTAGTAAAAAGTCATGTTCCAGAAAGATACAGCAAGCTTATCTGAGAGACTCATATATTGCAGAAACATGAGGTGTGGGCAATTAAATTTGAGCAGCAAGAAATTAAGTAAAACTTTCCCATGGATTGGGTAATTAAAAATAAGCTTTAATTTCTGATCTCTGAGTGACAGATCTCTAACTGATATTTATGTTTAATAGCCAAGTATCCTAATTTAGCCTGGCTTTTTTCATTACTATTGGAAAGTGGTTCTCCCATCTTCTCTTGCCAAGATTCTCAAGCATGGCTCTTAAAGTCTGGAGCAGTATTTGAAAGGATTTTACCCAATACTCAGACGCATAAGGAAATTACAATGTGAAAGGTACAGAGCACAGACTCTGGCCCATAAATGTTCCAAAAAAGAAAAAAGAAAAATTACAGATACAGTAATAAAGGTATTTTTTATTATGAAAAGCATTTAATGTTTTCATCCTAAGATAATATTCTTTAAAATTTGGGGGCAAAATGGCCTTGATGAAATTGTGGTTTTATTTGACAAAGTAAAAAGTTGTTTATTCTATGATAGTAAGTGAATGCTTTGCTTTAAATTTTGCTAACTCATGAGATAAGAAAGTATGGAAACCTTTATATATTTCATTTTTGGTATGTAAGAAAACTTGCGCTGTGCTTCAAGATGAAAGAGAAGATTGAATGTGATAGGTGACATAGAAATAGCAAAGTACCTATGTCTCCTCTGATCCTGGAACACCAGTGGAATTCCTAGTGAAAGAATGGGGAAAGAGATAAATTAAAGTATTAATTAATATATTAATCAATAAATTAGTCATTATTAAAAATTAATAACACTTTATAGCCATTTGTTTCTGAGGTCTAGCACTGTGGGAGGGAGAAGACTATTTCCCCCATCGCTAGGTTTAACCTAGCCCTTCCTTGGCAGCTAGTGTATAAATAATATTAAGCAATAATACCCTAGAAATTACAGTATTCTCTTAATTGCATGGAGGTCTTCGAATGAATATATGGTAAATAAACTTCAACAGTAAGATTTTGGAGCTGAAAAGAAAACCAAAGATGACTAGTTCCTGGGGACTATACAGAACACTGGTTTGTCACATATATATGAAAAACTCATTTTTAGGAAATGTCAAAAATAACTAAGTTTGGAGCTAGAATTTCAAAGGCAAGCTTGGAAATTCTGAATGAGTATTTGAAATCAAGCTACTTTAAATCTACTTGACTCATCTCCTCTATATGGTGATACCTGGTGACATGTGTACATTAATAAATAGAACACACTCTAAACATACCTTATGCTCTTAAGTGGCTAAAATTAAGTGTCTTATCCATTATGCTTCTCATTCCATTTACTGTTATCAATATGAGACACTACATTTTATTCAGAAAAATAGAACTAGAAATTTCCAAAACATATTCAGTTTAAAACTTTTTCTTATCCTGTTCTCATTTACTTAAAGATAAAATTTAATCATCACTACCCATGCAAAAGATAAAATTTAATCATTACTACCCATGCAAAACATTTTATTTCTATTTTCTCCTTTCTTTCTCCTTTACAGGTAGAGTTTTATAATAGTTTAAATGTATATAATATTTTCTCTTTCCAATTGGGCAGCAAAGAAATCTAACTCTACAGATTGACTCATTTTTAAATTTATTTTCAAATGTCTTAGTAGTTGACCAGAATCTGCAGAATGAAGGCAGAATTCCATGTCATACATTTGTCTGCTTTTTCCATCTAGAACGTGCCTATTTGACAGCCTTCATTTCTAACCATGTTGTCCCTTTTACTCTGTCCTCTAAGTACCCCAAACTTTTCATAAAGTTTGGGATATGCTATATACTGTCACATTCCCATGCCTTTGCTCATACTGAATTCATAGGTTGAAAGCCATATGACCTTCTGTATCATTAATGTTCTATTCATCTTTCAAATCTCAGCTCAGATACTTCTCCATCATGATATTGTTCTTAATTTTTATTTGTATTGTTATATTTTCTTAGTGATTATAAATCTTTGCTTCTACTGTAGTGTTTTGTTTTGTTTTGTTTTTTTTTTGTTTGTTTGTTTTTTTTTACAACTTCATACTTATCTTAGATGTTCAAATTGCCCTTTTCTATTGAGGTAAAATTTTCATAACATGAAGTCAACCATTAGCCATCCTAAGTGTATAATTCAGAGGCATTTAGTACATTCACAGTGTTGTACAACAATTACCTCTAGTTTCCAGACATTTTCATCACCTCCAAATGAAACATACTCATTAACTAGCCACTCCCCATTCTCTGGCCCTTGCAGTCTCTGTAGAGTCTATCTCTGTAGGTTTATTTATTTATTTTTTTATGTTCCATATAGATTGAATCATGCTATCTGTTACTGTTTGTATCTGGTTTACTTCACTTAATGTTTTTAATTTTCATCCAGATTGTAGCATGTGTCGATAGTCTATTCTTTTTTATGACTGAATAATATTCTACTGCATAGATATCTGACATTTTTTTATCACTTATAAGATGATGGATCTTTGGGTTATTTCCACCTTTTGGCTATTATGACTAGTGCTGCTATGAAGATTCATGTACAAGTAATTCGTATGAATACCTGTTTTCAATTATTTTTTTTTTACTTGCCTAGAAGTATATTTGTTGGATCATATGGTAATTCTATGTTTAAATTTTTGAGGGCTTGTCAAACTGTTTTCCACAGTGGCCATACCAGTTTATATTCCCACCAACAATGTCAGAGGATTCTAATTGCTTTACATTCTTTCTAACATTTGATATTTGATGATGATGATGATGATGAAGATAGTGAAGATGATTAAAACCTAGGGGATGTGAAGTTATATTTCAAATGCATTCTGATTTGCATTTCTCTAATGATTAATGACGTTGAGCAGCTTTTCATGTGCATGTTGGCCATTTGTATATCTTCTTTGGAGAAATATCTCAGAGTGAATAAACAATACACAGAATGGAGAAATATTTGCAAATCATATATCTGCTAAATTCTAATATCCAGAATATAAAAAGAACTTTCTCGACTCAAAAGTAGAGACAAACTATCCAACTAGAACTATACAAAGGACTTGAATCACCATTCTTAATCACTGTCTTTTTTAAAGAATGAGCATAGGGACTGAGTTCTTCCTTATTTATTCTTATAACCAATAGGAAGGTACAGAGTACAGTTATACTGACACTTAATATTGTGGAAAGTGGGTTTCAAATTTTTATATTTATTCAAAATCTATTTTTTGCAAGGATGTAGATTGATGGCTCCATCAATTACCAATACTAATTAAATCCAAAAATGGTATGATAAATTTAGGATAAATAACCCTAAAATATGACAGTAGACTCAATTCATTAGGGCTTTCAGAAGACTGGCTCAGCACGATGAATTTTTCCACAACATATATAACTTATTATTTCCTTAAATTTAAGTTTTATTTTATCAAAGTTGTTGTGGTTAGTTTTATGTGTCTACTTTGATAGGACATGGGTATATATATATATTTGATGAACCACCAATCTAGATGTTGCTATGAAAGTATTTTTTAGATGAGTTTTAAGAGAGTTAAGTAGATTACCCTCCATAATGTGGGTGGGCTTCATCCAATCTGTTTATGGCCTTAAGAGGAAAAGATTAATGTCCCCTGAAGAAGAGAGGTTTCTGCCTGCAGACTACCCTGCAGATTGTAGACTTGCTAGCCCTCACAATAATGTAAGCCAATTCCTTAAAATAAATTTCTTGATAGATGGATAGATGGATAGACAGACAGACAGACAGACAGACACACACACACACACACACACACACACACACACACATCCATATGTATTCATCCTAGTGTTTTATTTGTTTTTCTGGAAAAGTTTGACTAATACTATTGTATATACTCATTTTAAAGTTAAATAATTTTAAAAGTCTCGTTTAAAAAAAAAAAAGAAATGGCTGTTATCCTTTCCCTCTCCACTTATTTCTTGCTCCCCAAAGACAACTACTTTCAAATATTTTAGCAAAGGATAATAATTTTTACTCCCACTTTTCTAAATAACATCTTTATAATACCCTTTATTTTTTCCACTTATACATTTTTTTGTGGTTTTACCTTACTATAAAAGATGAAAATTTGTTAATTTTTACCTGCTTTTTTCCATTGCAAAAACTTCTAGTCCCTGAACATTCTATTATAATTTCGGATAAGTGATCATTTGATATTTATATTATTATGAATTATAGGTATTCATAGTAATGTGTAAATATATATTATGAATGCACATAATTAAATATTACATGCATATATACACATGTGTATGTATACATACATTCTAGTATGTGTATATGTGTGTGTGTATATGTGCCTTTTCTATTTTCAGTGTAAATCTGGGATCTCCTTTTGTCATCATTGAGATTTCTCTCACCTTTTTCCTGTGAGAATTTTCCTGAATTTCCTAGTTCTATTTCTTGAGTTACTCTCCTGTTTGAGTGGAGTATATATTTTACTAATTTCTGAGAAAGACTGAGCCTACAGGCATATATTGAGACACTGAGTGTGTGAAAATGTACTTATTCTCCCATTTAATTAAAATTCAGACTGGACATAAATTTTTATTTCAGAAATTTTTAAGAGCTTATTTTAATATTTTCCAACTTCCAATGTATGTCTTGTTATCCCCGATCATTTTCTTGTGATTTTTTTTTCCCCTCTGAATTGTTAAGATATTTTTATTATTCTGAATGGTCTAAATTTCAGAAAGATATATCTTTGTTTAGGTCCATTTCTATTTACTATATTAGCTACTTAGTGGATCCTTGCTATCATAAATATGTTTTTTTATATCTGAAAATTTTATTGTATCATTTCTTTGCCAATGTTCTGGCCCCATTTTTGATGTTCTTTCTTTTTTAAATAACTTTTATTATTTAAAGCTTAGTCTTTCCAAACTGTTTCTCTCAAACTGTTTCTCTCAAACAGTTTTTCTCTCAAAAAAATCCAATCTTTTTATTGAATTTTTATTTTTTCTGTTATATTTTCAAGTACTTTTTTTATGAATGATATTTATTTATAGTAGCTTATTTTTTTCATAGAGGCAATGCTATCTGACATCTTAAAAGTTACAATGATGACAGCACCTTTAAAGATTTC
>NW_006439757.1:5962285-5972218 GCF_000325575.1 Pteropus alecto
TTTTCTAAAAGTTATTATTTCTGTTCATTTCTTTTGTTTTCTGTGTTATTATTAGATTTTATTTTCCTCCAGTACTTGAGATTTCTTATTTCAACATATTTAAGAATTATGCATTAAAATTCTGTGTGGGATCACTATGTGTGTTAATCTGCTTTGTCAACTGAATTTGATTGAAGGATGATCTGGCAGGGCTGTTATATTTAGAAAAACAAAAATAAAAATATCTTTATGTCATTTTCTCTGAGGTAGTTTTTTTCTCTCAGCGAAGATGTCTTCTATTTGCTAAAATGATACTAATTAACTAGGCATGTTTGTTGTGGGAGTTCTTGGAGTTTAGCGAGGGAAGAGGCTAGGTACTCATTATTCATTAATGATAGTTAACATTTGCTGAGCACTTATTTTGTGCCAGATGCTAATTTTAGTGCCCTCCCTTTTTTTTGAATTTATTTCTCATACAACTCTATGAGTTAGGTACAGGAATTATGTATATGTCACGAGTGATAAATCAGATCCTGATAGGTTAAATAACTCATCTAAAGTCACAGGACTGAGAAGTGAGAAATTTGTAATTTTTCTATAGAATGGCTGGACTTTACTTTTTTCTCCTTTGATTCTGTAACTAAAGAATCTTGACTTCTATTGAAGGTTAGAAAGGTTTATTAATATTTTTTCACTTATTTGTATTTTTAAGATGTTTTTTACCTCTTCTAAAAGGAAAAATATTGCCAATTGTTCAGATCAATTTTTTTTTAATGACATTATATGTGATTATAGGTAAAGGAATGGATATATAATATGTTTTGCTTTGGTCTATGCATAAACTCTGTCCTTCCAAAGCCTTGAGAAAATTTGAGATATTCATATTGTGCTGTGATCACAATGCATTAATGAAAGGGATAGCTATGATGATTATTCTGTCTTGTTGCAGCAGTATTTTTCCTGCCTTTTCATTAAAATTCCAAAAATTTTTATATAGAATTTCAATCATCCTTTAATAGCAAAATTGTTAAGGCAATTTTATTTTCTATTTATGGAGAAAAAAGTGAAGCCAAAGTAGAACCGATTTTTGAATGCTGAACTTAAAAACATTTTTTTAAAAAAATTTTTTGTTAATCAAGGCTAGATTTAGGGTAGGGAAAACATCTTATATATAAAAGTGATTAAATTAATAAGGTAACAAAGTTTTGATATTCTACGTATTATTGTGAACTTTAATTATGAGTAATGAATTTTGCAAAACACTGAATTCAGCAGTAATGTAAATGAAGATGCTAGTAATATAAAATAAATTTGATAACAAAAACAAAGAGGCACATTTGTTAAAATAATTAATTTTGAGTAATGTTATAGTTCCTAAAATAATGACAGCTTCAAATTATGTTCTTTTTTTTCTCTTTGTCCTTTGGCTTTATTATACTTAACATTATAAATAACAACTTTTTTTTTTCTTTCTTCTTTGCATTAGCTGTGAATTTTGATGTATACTAATCCACCAGGTTCACTTTCGGCTCATGTGCAAGATTTCATCATGGCTGTCATTCTTGAGCGTAAGTACATTTTTAATGCAAGGCCTTCATTACTCCCTTACATAAGCCTTCCTTTGAACTACTTTGTTTTCTTTTCTACCCTATTACTTCTAATTAAATGTTTCTCAAATCCTAAGAACTAGTTGAATTAAAAATCATTTGTATAGATTCTATTTATTTTCTATCAAATTATTTTTGGATTTTAAAGAAAGTTTTCTTGATCCATTAACTATTTGGTCTTAATTTTATCTTGTCAAATTCCTAATTATTATTTTCTAGATTTTTCATCTACTAGTTCTTATAGTGCTTGTGTTGCTGGACAATGTAAAATTTTGAATTTTAGGAAGTTCTGTTAAATGGTATAATTAAGATATCTCACTATGTAATTACTTTATATTTATTGAAATTGGACTTATTTTTACTTCTTTCTTGTCTCAATTTAGACTGGCATCAGAAATTGCTATGTAATGTAATAGGAAATAACCTAATGTACAGGAAGTACATAATAATCAAATGGATAAATATTTTTATGTATATTTACTTTAGTGGTTATTGGGGAGAAGCTATTTTGTATAGATATTAAGAGAGCACATGAAAATATTAAGCATGTTGAAAGAGCAAGAACAGGATCAAATAATGCTATTATCTGTAATTTAACAACTTTATTTCTCACAGTTACTCATATCCCTCTTTCAATCTATGAACAAGACCTATAAATTTTACTCCAGAAATAAAATTTAAATCCATCTATTTTTCTCTTATTTCTATTTCCACCACTATATCAACCCCCGGATAGCTTACCTAGAATTCTGCACTTAGTACCCTCTTAATTTGTCTCCTGTCTTCCAATTAAGTGAAGTTATGTCACTACTATGGTTAGAATCTTTCAATGGCTTCCCATGACAGTTAGGAAAAATATCCAAACTGTTTATGCAAGACCGAGAGCTGTAGGGTCAGCTGTCAGCCTTCTACCTAGATTCTTTATTTTCCATTCATAACTCTGTCTTTAGCATCCTGACATTTATTGTGTTTCTCTCACACTCCAAGCTTTTCTTCTCTATAAAAGAAACCTGTATTGCCCAGACTGCTGAATGGCTAGCCCTTTCTCATTCTTTGCCTCAGCTTGAATGTGACCTTTTAGAGATCACATCTTAAATTACCCTCTTTTTTATTTTTTTATCTCACCTTCAGTTATTCTGAATCAAATTTTGCAACTGTTTTTTTTTTTTTAAATAATAATTATTATACCCTAAAATAACACTGTTCTCTTATTTATTTTTGTCTCAGAACTAGAACATAAGCTCTATGAAAGTCCAGGCTACATAGTATTAGCACTTATAAAGGGTACCTTACATATTAAACAAGTCAATATTTTAGCCTATTCATTAAACAATTACCTATTTGACAATTTCCTTGAAACAAGAATTTTAGAAGAAAAATATTATTTTATTCCTCTCTGTCCTGTAAAAATAATGAAGAAATATTCTATGATTTTATATTTTGTCACTTTTTAGAACTAGCATATTTAAGAGTTTAGTTAGTATATTGCAGCTGAGGTGCAAGAGTGGCTGCGTCAAGTGAGATGATAAGACCACTATCTTTTCTTAGGAGCAAGAAGAGTGTGTGTGAAAGTAGGGTTGCCTATAGAAACAACACAAAGAGAGTAAGGTAAAGGAATATGAAGGTGATTGAAAAAATCTCTGGTATTATTCACAATAATACATTTAGCAGGCTCGTACTAAACAGAAAACAATTACATTAGTTGCTACAAAAAGTTAAAGTTTCTTTACCACTAAGTCAAACACTTGTAAATTCTCACACTTAATCCAGAATAAGAAAATGTATGCCATGTACTGTTTACATCATATTGGAACGGACTTTTTTTCCCTGGTTTATGATTTATGATATGGCAAAACATCTTCCAAGTTTTCCCCAAGTGTGGTTATAAACACACATTGAGAATATAAAATTGTGATAACAGGGGAAATAGCATAAAGGATATAGCTGTTATTAATTTATTTCTTAATATTTTTGAAATTATTATAATGAATGAAGAGAATGTTCAGATATGTCTATATATCTCTACATTTATATTTATATATAAATCTTATCATATGATTGAGACAAAATTATGTGTTCAATGGGGTGTTTTTGTTTTGTTGCTTTTTTTAAGAGGTAGAACAAAAATTGTAATGATGCGAATTGCCATAACTTTATTTTTCCTGTGTAGATGGAAATGAGATTTTTTTAGAGTAATTTTCTTTTAGAGGTGGATCTGGAACAGAATACATTTTAGCGATCCTTTAATTATGCCCATATAAGGAAAGTGTCTATCCATTGTGAAGAGCTACATGAAGTAATCTAAGAACAGATGTTTAAGACTCAGATGATTATTCTGTTTTATAATATAAACTGTGCCTTTGCAAAATATGATACTCATTAAAACTGTTTGTTTTTATATCTGGACTTGGATTAATATAGTATCCATTCCTGTTAAATTATGTTTATTGTTAGCAAGTAATGGTTTACAGAAGGCACAGATATGAATATAAAGGGTAGAGGAGCTGTTCTTAGAAATATATATATTTTATTCTGTTTATTGGCATATAAGAGTTCACTGTATTTCAGTAAAGGTCTAGTTGGGGAATAGAGACTAATCCAGGTATTTCAAGCTAGGGAATTCAAGGAATTTGTTAAATAGGATGAAGAAAGGGCTGGGAATTATTATAATAGTAATGCTACCCAGAGATTAACAGTAGAAGATGCTACCATTGCTAGGGCAGGAACTGCACAGGGGGAAAACAAAACAAAACAAAACAAATCTCAGCATTCTGGATTGAGCTTGAACCAAAGCAGTGCTACCCAGAAGGGGTCAGTGCCACAAGAGGAGGGTCAGGCTAATGACACTGGAATTACATGAAGTCACTACTAGACTCATTACTGGAGGCAGAGAGAAATAAGAAATACTCTTGGTTTCTTTTCATTCAAGATTTTCATTCAAATCTTGCACAATTGCCTTCATTGACTGAATCTATCAGGAAACCAGGGAGCAAGGGAGCTTTTGAAACATAGCTTGCAAGAGAGAGATAAGAAATGGATCTGGAAGTAAACAAACTAATGATAAGCACAGAGGGCTTCTTCTATACTTTCACAAAAAAGTCTTTAAAGGTTTCAACCCATTCTTAGATATTTCTGGATAATCAAGGAAAGCCTCCTTACCTAGGAAGAGCTTAGTGAAGAATTACAGGCCCCCAATGAGTTTGGTGCAGTGGTGTTAGTGGTGATTTCCATTGAAGAATGATTACACTAAATGTAGGGACTGAGAATTGGCTTAAAAAGAAGTACAAAATGGAAGAATTTGGGCAACTGTCTTTGAGATTCATGAAAATAAGAAGCTATAGAGACATTTAAAAAAATTGACTTCTGTTATTAGTATGGATTTGAACTCAAAAACCAGTACTTGTAAAAATAAAATATACTATTTGTTGGTATATTAATATGTTCATTGTAATATCTGAACATTTTTTTAAAGTACTAGATATGAATAACATGGGATTCTCTAGATAGAAAGTATCTTTTACAGTGATATTTGGTACTTGAAATTTATAACTTATCTATTGAGGACTAGAAAAAAGAATGAAGAAGAATTTAACAACTCTTTAAGAGTGTACCTGCAAAGTCAAAAGCCTAGAGCATACGTAGAAGGCTTATAGGTCACAGTGCCATTTAAGAGATACGCAAAAACAAATCTCAGAGGATTTCTATATTTAATTTGAGTTTTTCAACATGTGCATCTATGATCATAAGTTAGATTACTCTATAATTTTTGTGTGCCTTTGTGCAGTTTTGGTAATATAGTTTAATAGTTCATAAAATAAATGGATGAATAATCCTTATTTTATCCTCTGGAAGAATTTCCATCAGTGGGATTTTTTGTTCCTTGAATGTTGAATAGCCATGTATTCATCTCATCATAGTATAGCTATCTGAGGTAGATGCATTTGTTGTAGGAAAAGTCTTAAATATTTAATTTATATTATAGTTCTAAGACTCCTTCAGAATTTCTATCTAGTATGTAGTCTTTCTTAGAAGATAGTTGATTTATCTTGGTTTTAAAATATGCATCACGATTTTTTTTAATAGAATTTTCTTAGTTTCCACTACTTTTCCCATACCAGCACATTTGATCTTCTGACATTCTCGAGACTTTCAATTCTTCAGATTCCTGACTAAATCCTGAGATAAAGTATAAGAAGCGATTATTGGGAAAGAGCCTTTCAGACAAGAGAATGTTTTTTAGGTAAGATAGCAAAAAGAAAAAAAAATACAGCTATATGCTTTTCATTAGGATCACACTTGAACCATAAAGAGATAGAATACAAAAAGTCCAAACAAACAAGAAGATAATATCAAGGGAAAACTATGGTAGCTATAGTAATATCAGTCATTATCAACTACTAAAGAAGGGTAGAAAACTGAATGTACTCAAGGCTAACGTTAACCATTGAAAAATCCTGTTACCTATATGAATATCAGTTAAAATATATCACTAAATACTGGACGTTTTAATTATATTAATTATTCCAATCAATGATCATGGTAGGCCCTTCCATTTAATCTGTCTTCTTCAATTTTTTTCAACATTTTATAGTTTTTAAAGTACAGGTATTTTACCTTCTTGGTTTAATTTATTCCTGGGTATTTTTTTTCTTTTTGATATAATTGTAAACAGGATTGTTTTCTTAATTCCTCTTTCTGATAGTTCATTATTAGTATATAGAAATGCAGTAGATTTCTGAATATTGACTTTGTATCCAGCCACTTTACTGAATTCAGGTATTAGTTCTAATAGTTTTTGGTGGCATCTTTAGAATACAATTCAAAAATCCAACTAAAAAATGGGCAGAAGACTCAAATAGACATTTCTCCAAAGAAAACATACAGATGGCCAACAGACACATAAACAGATCTCAACATCGCTAATCATCATAGAAATGTAAACAAAACTACAATAAAATATTACCTCACACATGTCAAAATGGCTATTAACAAAAAGGCAACAAAGAATAAGTGTTGGCAAGGATGTGGAGAAAAGGCAACCCTCATACCCTGGTAGAGGGATTGTAAACTAGTGCAGCAACTTGAAATTCCTCAAGAAATTAAAAATAGGACTACCATTTGACATCATAATTCCACTTCTGGGTATTTATCTGAAGAAATTGAAAATACTAATATGAAAAGAAATATGCATTCCTATGTTTATTTTATCCCTATTCCAAGATATGAAAGCAACCTAGGTGTCCATTGATAGATAAATGGATAAATGGATAAGTTGTGGGGTATGTGTGCATGCATGTGTGTGTATGTGTGTGTGTATACACACACACATACATAATACATACATACGCACACACACATGCATGCAATGGAATATTAACCACAAAAAGAAATGAAATCTTGTCATTTGCAAAAAAATGAATGGACCTAGAGGGTATTAATCAAGTGAAGTAAGTCAGAAAAAGACAAGTACCGTATGATTCCACTTATAAGTGGAATCTAAAAAATAAATGAAAAAATAAAACAAAACTAAAACTAATTTATAGATACAGAGAACAAATTGATAGTTGCCAGAGAAGAGAGGGATTGGGGAATAGAGAAAAGGTGAATGAAATTAAGAAGTACAAACTATTATAAAGCAAGCCATGAGGATATAAAGAAGAGCATAAGGATTATAGTCGATAATATTTTTATAACTATGTATGGTTTGAGATAAATACTACACTTATCATGGTGATCACTTCATAAAGTATATAAATGTCTAATCACTATGCAGTACACTTGAAACTAACATAATATTGTATGCCCACTATAATTTTAAAATAAATTTAAAATACAAAAAATAATTCTACTTTTTGATACCATATACTGTTTTTTCCTTGTATCACATACTAATTAATGTGAATTCCAAATTTTCTAAACTTTGTGTTTTTAATCATCTAATTTGGTTTTTCTTTCTATATCCATTATGCAGGATATAACTGTCTGCCTTATTATGATCTCTGCAGCAAACAAGCTGTCAGGCCTCTGAACCATCTTTATATACAGATTTAGTAAACAATATTCTAAGTTTGTTTTCTAAAACCATTTCAGGAATGCATCTAGAAGGTAATGAGACATCGAACTACAAAATATTTTAAAATTTTATTAATTTACAAAATAATTCTGTCAAGATGAATTATAATTCATTAAATTGAGCACTGTGTAAATTACCCACAAAATATAGTCAAATCTTCCTTATTTCAAACCAAATCGTGTAATTCTATAGTTACTATGTAAGTTTTATATGAATTAAAATTTATTTACAGATACGTCTGACTTCCTTTGAGGGCATTTAGCATAGACTCTGTTAGGAAATATACTTAGAATTTAAAACAACTTTGTTTTGGAAACAAACCAACCAACAAATTACAACAGAAAATAATACCTCCATTTCTGTCACTGTATTTCCTGCTATGAAATTATACACAGGATCAAGAAACACAATATTTTATGTAGTTGAAATTTCAGGGGGGAAGTGTAAAAATATCTAAAGCCATAATTTGTAATAGCGTACTAAAAAATATTTATCTACCACAGATGGAGCTCAAATTATCTGCAGAACAAAACTGAAAGTACCTGTAACTTAGAGTTAGCTCGGAAGGTAATAAAGGCAGTTGGCAAATTCTTCACCAAATATTCCTTCTGGAATCTTGTAGACTCCCTTGAAAGACAATGTCATTCAGTTGCTGGATTTGGCATGCTAATCTGGAGAAAACCTCCTTGTGTGTTTTCCTATACTGATAGGAGTTTAAAAGCGACCACAGATTTTATAGAACATATATAGCTCTGCTTAAACTGCTATTAACGTTCCAGTATAGATTTTCTTTTTTTCTCTAAAAGTTAAAGATAAATAAGCGTCCATGGAAAAATATCTTTTATTAATTTTTATGTTGATTTGCTTTGGGGAAGTTTTTGTAAAAAATATATTAAACCTATTTACAGTTTTAGACTAAAAAAATCTAGATAAACTTTGTAAATTATTTTTTAAGATTCATAATTATTACATCATTTAAAAAATAAAAAATCATGAGAAGTAATACAAACAAAGTTCTAGCCAGGAGATACTGGTAAAAATAACGAGGAAGTAGCTATATTTTTTGTACCTTTTTATAAAAGTATGGGTTATGTGCTCATGTCAAATCCTTTAGGGAAAATTGTGGGGAATTTCTAATAGATTAACATTAATATATGAATGAATATAAGTGAACTAATTAATGAATACACGAAATGCAGAGAGATTGTCTCAGAGAATAAGAACAAAGAATAAGGGGAAATAAAAGAGATGGCATAGCCTTAAGAATATCTTAAAAGAATGGGTTCACAAATGAGGTCACTGACAATAGTATAAGCATTGACTAGGGACTTGTTAGAAATACAAACTCTCAGGATTCTCCTCAAACCTACTGAATCCAGAATTCTAAGTTTGTGAAACTGTAACCTGTGTTTTGAAAATGTTTGCGAGGAGTTCATCTGCATGGTGAAGTTTGAAAGCACTGCCCTAAGATCACCATTTGCAGACCCTACTACCCCTACACAAAGGGAACTCCTCATTAGAACCCCACCTTTGCAGAAACCTTAAATCTCCTTATTTCTCTATCGCCTCCTTGGACCTTTCTGGCAAACAGTAATTATGATGAAATCTATCTCACCACACCACTGAACACATTTAAATGAAGACTGGCCTCACTTTATATTCACAAACACTAATATCGAGTGGGCCTTTAGTGCTGCTCTTCTAGTCTCCTAGACTATCCGTGTCTTCTCTTCATTCCACGCATCTTCAAATATCTCCCATTTTCATTCTAATTAGATAACCATGTATTCTATCTACTACAGAGAAAACAGAAGTTATCAGAATAGAATTTCCACTTCATGATACCACCACATTTAACAACTCACTACCATCTGTCCATTTACTTGGCTATACCTTCTCTCACTATGGAGGAACTACTTTTGTTCCTATTTAAGGCAGTGGTCACTCTTGTGCATTTTGTCCCATTTGCACTAACCTGATCAAGGACAGAATTAAAAAAAAACTGCCTCCTCTTTCTTGTATGATTTTATTTTCCTCTTTGGTAAAACATTTTTACCAGCACATACTCACTTTATGCCTTCTTTCACTGAAAAAAAAGAAACGCTCTCTTGACCTCACATGATCTGTTCCCCATGTACTCGAATATTTATTGTTATCTCTTCTTTCTCTTTTTCTGCTCCAGTCACACTGCCTTCTTTGTGGTTTCTCAAGTATTCCCGGCACACTCGAACCTAAGAATCTTTGCTTTTAGTTGTCTCCTCTGACTGAAATTTT
>NW_006439757.1:5972232-5977020 GCF_000325575.1 Pteropus alecto
AATTGCTTGATTGACTACCTCAACTTCTTCAAGGCTTAACTTACACTTCACTTTATTTGTGAAACCTATCTGAATAATTCTGTGTAATAGTGTGCCATCATTCTGGACCTTGGGACTCCTGCATCCTCTTACTTATACATATTTTTCTGTTTCTACAGCATTTAGCATAGTCTAAAAACATGTAATTTACTCACTATTCCACTAAACTATAAGAGGTAATGTAAGGTCTAAAGTGAAAAAATATCTTTTATTTACTAGTGTAACCGATATCTGGAATAAGGAGTGAACTCTCATTAATAAGTATTCATTAAATAAATTAATACAAAGATATAAAATATACTGCTATGAAATCTTTTTTTCATGCTTAACATTAACAGAAAATGGAGACAATGAAGAACTTTTAGTTGAAACACATATTTGATGAATAAGAATTTTATATGCAGCAATGTTCAGGCCCAGGGTGATTTACGGTTTTTATGATGCTTTGTGGTGGTTCATCATCCCTTGATAGATTCCCTCAAGTCTGCCTTTATCTTTGTAATTATTCCCAGAACCAAGAAAAAACTGGAATTCCAGGAAATGTAGTCTCAACTTAATTAACATAGTACGAAATATCCACAGTCACCTCTTATCAACTGGATATCCACACCAAATACTGTATTTTAACTATTTTTAACTTCCCAAAACAAGCAATTTTAAATCATTTGCACATAGCATAAGATAGTTATTCCTTATACAATCAAAAGCATGCTAATTTGCTCCCCAAAAGAAGATATAAAGTCCGATGTATCATTTATTTATTATCTTTGGCTGAAGTTTAAGTCCACTTCTAATTGAGTCAAAAACACTTTGATATTCTTAAATTCTTATGCATCAATTCTTATTAAAACATTTTATTTCAGCTGATAAAGCAATGGAATGCAAGAAGAAAATATTTACTATATATACTGATGTATTCATATAAAAATAAAGAACTAATAACTATTACATTCCTTATTTCATATTTCATTATTGGCATTTAGATCTGCTTCTTCCACAATCATTCTATATTCCTATATCTTTAGCAAACAACTGGCCTGCCCATGATTCCTTGCTTTGTGGGGTGTCTGATACATTTCCCTGATGACTATGAGTCATAGTAGTCCTGACTGCCCTGGGTTGTAATAGTTTTCTGATAACTTTTATCACAGGACATGAGGGTCCTGAGAGGTATCTCATGGGTTACCCTTCATTCCAGACATAACATCTCTTTGCTCCTATTGTGTAGTAGCAACCTAATTTCTATTTGAAAGTGAGGGTTAAGTGTCCTATTCAGTACAATAACTCACTTCTCTTCCTGTTGGTTTACTGGACTAAAGAGCTCAGAGAAGCCATATGGCAGTCTCTCTCAATTCCCAGTTTAATGGAACCATTGCCATGTTCCCTGCTAAAGCATTCATTTACAATAAAACTAAGACCTGGATATCTGCAGAAACCAAAGTTATGAAACTGGAAAATAAAATAATTGCTGTTCATTCATTAGAGATGATGACTAGCTGATGGCAATTCAGACACTCAGCAATAGGTATTGTTCAATGAAGCCATGCATAACTTAATCCCCGCTATCAGAGCCGCTTTGTTCATTAGCCAATTTTGTGAGGACAGAACGGTTGGGAAAATGTTGAATGATGTCTATAGAAAAGAACATTTTTTATCACCTAATTACTAAGACTTCTTCTGCTAAGATTGCTCCTTGGACAAACAACCTAAAAACTCTTAGAATCTCTCCAAACTGCTAGAGCTAATACAATGAATCCAGAATATCTGCCAGCAAATGTGACTCAACCCAACATTACTTTATTCTATCTCTATTCACCTGTAGGAAGCATTGATTTAAATGAAAAATCTTATATATTTTTGATTTCTTCACAGGATAAAATTAATAACTTATCATCTGGGGCCTTCAGAGTTAAATCTAAATCTAGAGGCAATGAGAGTTGGTGCGCATAGTCCATAGAAATATCAGCTATTCCCTTTGTGGCAATTAGTTATTCAAGCAAAGAGAGACCTCAGCCCTCAAGGGAGGAAGGTTGCTTCTGCAGGCAGAGGAAGCTCAGTCTCGAATTAGCAACCAAGTTTCCTAGCTGACAAGAATTCACACACACTTTTCTAGTCAGTGCCTTAATTTTAACATAAGAGTACTTGTGAGATTGTGAATTCAATTTAACTTGTGAGATTGTGCATTGCAATTCAACCACCTACAATATTAGACTTTGGGCGTGTTTTTTTATAATCTTATCTCTGTGTCTACAGAGGATAAGGATTTATTGTAGAGTCATCAAAAATTTTTCTGATCATTTCCTAAGACTTCTAGTTGTGAATTTAAAGCCCTGAACTAATTGTTTTTTCTCCCTTTCCAAGTACTACAACACAATTAGAAATCACCAATGAATTCCATTATACTCTTTATTTTCACTAAAATATTTCTGATGGCAATTGCTCTGTTACCCTAAGCTTTGCCTTCTACAGACATTGGATTACAAGAGTTTAAGTATGACAGCGCAAGTGAATGTTTTACCACAACTGGCCGTGAGCTACCAGCCTCTTTACCACTGTCAACAGTGCCATTAATGCCATTAGAACTATTTACATCAGAGCAATATTTCAGAGAACCCTTACTGATGAGTGTAATTTTTGGAACCACTTGCAGGACAAGTGATTAATTAAGAATGCAAAAACAATATGAATGATAGAGAGTTAGGGATATGTTGCTGTGATTAACCTTTCCACAACTGTGGAAGCATGTGGCAAACTGTACAGAAGGTTCTTACCTCTCTGACTTAACATTCTTACATTCATAACTAAATACGTTTTTTTAATCAAAAGATATTGGACTTTATCCAATATTAAGCCTCTGAGATTTGTTTTTGCATATCTCTTAAATGGCACCGTGACCATAAGCCTTCTACGTATGCTCTAGGCTTTTGACTTTGCAGATACACTCTTAAAGAGTTGTTAAATTCTTCTTCATTCTTTTTTCTAGTCCTCAATAGCTATAAATTTCAAGTACCAAATATCACTGTAAAAGATACTTTCTATCTAGAGAATCCCATGTTATTCATATCTAGTATGCTTATTGGTAATTAACCCAATGACCATTTCACAGATTGGCCAACATGTAAAAACCTGAAAATAAAATGAAATAAAAATTATCCTAGGATGAGAAGGTTGAAAACACTTATATACTGCTTCTGGACATAAGAGATTAGCATCATAGAAAAATTTAATGAAATTGAAGATGTTTATGTCTTCTGATCTAGTGGCTCAATTCTTACACAAATACAAGTAGAGACGTGCTAGAATGTTAATCAAGGCATTGTTTTCAACATAAAATTCAACCTAAATATTTTTTGATAGGAGAATGGAAAAATAAACTGTATTTTCTTGCAATGGAAATTTATAGGTAGGAAGAACTATAAGGTAATTGATACTAGATCTATCAAAATGAATTAATTTTATAAATGTAAAGGTGCTAGGTGCACATTGGTAGGTAGATAGTGTTCAGGTGCTGAAGAAGACTTACAGGACCCCAGAGGACAATGCTTACAAATCTATAGTTTATTGCAGGAAAGGACAGAATATCACAAAACACTAAATTAAGGATTTATTTCATTACCCAAAGCTGTGTCATAGCACGAGGTTTTGACATGTCAGGCTCTAGCTCCTATTTTACTCCCTCAACAGGAAGAAATATATAAATATATTTCTGTATATTTTCCTTGGATCAGAAATAATCAAGATGTGCATAAAATACTTTAGAACCAAGAAATGCAAAATGGAATCTTGGCCAGGATTTCTTATACCCGATTGGTCTCAAGCATATTTTTACTATGCAACCAGCTTAAAACTTGACTTATCATTACTAATCTTACTTTTATCAATAAACAATGACGAAAAACTGGCATAAACTACTCCGAAACTCCTTGTACCAATGATTATAAAGAAGCACTATCAGTCAGTATTTTCCATGACTTTACCAGGGTTAGTTACATGCAAGAACTTTAGCAGATTAGTTCACATTAATTTGAGGACTGTGGAAATTAACCTTTATAGCATACTATGGAGAATTTTAAGAGAGATATGTGCAGTATAGTATCATTTGTATAAAGTTTGAAATCCTGCTAAACAATACACATAAATGATAGCATAGTGTATGCATATTTCTTAAATTATTTTAACATAAGTTGTTAAAATATAAGATCTAAAGCTTAACATATGTTTTAAAGTATAAAGAAATACATGAATATTATAATCACTAATTCTAGCATAATAATAATTTTCCATAGAGGAAAGAATGTATGTACAAAGAGTTATATAAACAGAGCTTAACCTGTAGTAGTATTCTATTTCTTAAGCTGTGTGATGTAATGACTGTCTATTCACTATGTTGGGCTCTCTAACTTTTGTCTCAAAAATTTAAAAATGTTTAAAAAATAACTATGGAAAAGAAAAGTAATAGAATTGGAAGTAATGGGTGAATTCATTTAACTATAGAATAAAGGATCAACAACTGGGAAATTATAATTTTAAAAAAATACCATGGATATTTATAAGAATGTCTGTCATGGTGTTCATAAGAGTGACAATGATTGATTAAAGGCAACACAAACAAAAGATTAAAAGTAATTTTAATGTGATTTTAGAGTCTAAGAAATCAAGAACATATATATATATAAATGTAAGTATAAATATACATATATAAACATATATATATAAAATTAAGAACATATATATGTATAAATATAAATA
>NW_006439757.1:5977121-5983508 GCF_000325575.1 Pteropus alecto
TATATGTAAATTGTGTGTGTGTGTGTATGTGTGTGTGTGTGTGTGTGTGTGTGTGTGTGTGTGTGTATAAATGATTAGGCACAATAAGACTTATAAAACTATTGAACCGGATAGAGATGTGGCTGTTTGGCCACCATCATATTTCCTACACAAGTATGCAAAAAAAAGTGATGATGCCACCAGTAGGGTAATAAATGTACCCTTTTCAAAGTTGCATCAGGCCAGCAGATGAGAAGAAGAGACAAGGAGTTCATCAGTTAGCAGAGTGCAGGCAGAAACCAATAAAGGACTGTTGTCCACAACCAATCCAAAAGCTGTAACTACTACTTCCCTAGGGACTATGCATCTATCCCAGAACTTTCTCCACTTCACCACCTTCTGCCCCACCTTATCAATAGCCAATGTAAATTCCTTCAGAACAACTTATATCTTTCCTCCCCAAACATATTGTATAAAAGAGCCCCGTCAGCCCCAGGATGGCAGACATGTGTTTTTCTCCATCTAGCCCTGCTGTTGATGGTTTAGACTGCAGGCCCTAAGACTTGGTCCTTTTTTCTAGCCAGCGTGTGGCTAAATAAATTCTTTCAGAAAAGCTTTTAGCTCTAAAGGTTTATGTTTAACAGGTCTCCTTGCTGGCTGCCTGGCTTGAAGCAGTCTGCTGTGAACTTTAGTGCATTTATATCACTCTGTAAGTATCGCTCTGAATATATACACATCAGTCCCTTTTACCAGTCTTACAGTTGGTATTAGCCAGTCCCTTAGCTGAATGGTCTAGTTTGTATCCATACAATGAATAAGAAATGGATTCTAATATCTGCCTGGCAATCATTCTACATTTTCCTAACTCCTTTACTTTCTCACTCTCTTAGAAGACTGTTTTATACCTATTCATATCTCCTCAATTCCCCACACATCCTCTCTGTTACTCACTCTGAGCTCATGAGTCATATTGTTCATTTTACGCAGAATACTAAAGAAATCAGAAAAGGAATGTTACATGTATCACAACCCCTTGCCCCTGATGCATTCACTCACATTCATCTTTTGACAGTATGAACACTTGTCCATACCTCTTCTATCTATGATCTCAACTTCAAGTTGTGTGTTTTACCCTATCTTCTCTCACCTACTCAGTGATAAGACTGTTAACTATTTTCTCTTCGGAGTTATCAAACTTTTCTTTTCTGCTTTGTCATTCTACTCAGAAAATTAAAAAAAAAAAATTCTATTATTTCTTTCATCATCATAAACCCCTATTGACCCCACTTCTCTCACCCAATCAACCCCTAAGTTCCCTTTATAAAAAAAAATCTGGAAAGAATTTCCCATACTTTTATTCCCTCTAATGCTCCTCTCTTTATCTTGTAACATTGTGTAATGAGTTCTGTGTCCCTACAGCTAAATGAACACTGCCCAGTGAATTTATAACTGATCTCCATGTAGCATGGGGAACAATAGATGCCACTCTCTTCCTTGGAAGGCTTTCCTCCCTTGAATTCTAGATAGCACAGTAAACTACTTTTCCTCTTTTTTCACTAGTAACTTCTCCTAATCATTCTCCTTTGCCAGCTCCCCTCCTATGACCTAAAATAGTCACATTGGAGTAACCCTGGACTCCATCTTCATATGTGCATTTTAGATTACAACTCTTTCTCAAATATACTCTGTACTCCCCTTCCTTTTTTTTCTTTTTTAAGGCTCTGCAATAGGTTTTGTAACCTGACAAACTGTATGCTACTTACTTAATTTTTATTGCCTATTTCCCTCTATTATGAGTTCTAGGAAAAAAGTGATTTTTCTCTCTTCTGTATCCTAGTCTGTTTCTAGTACTTAGAGAAGTGCCTGGAACAAGGTTTGTACTCAGTAAAAATCTGTTGAATATGTGAGTGCTTCATGTGCCTCTCATTCTGACACTACTGTTTCAAATTTTGTCAGGATAGTGGCCTGAGGTTACTGGGTAGAGGTTAGGGGGTTGGGACAAGCACAGAGACCTATTGTTAAAATACAAGACTCCTAAGTTTTAAATACCATATATGGATAGAACAATTGGCTATAGTTATGCTTAAATACACTCACATACAAATAATTGAGGGAATTGTACTGCTAAATAAGGTCTACTAATTAGTCATTTTTGCTTTTTAAACCATATTCTAATTCTTGGCTCTCAAACTCATACAAAAAAAAAACAAAAAACAAAAAACAAGTTTTAAATGCTTTGCATCTTTGCATATCTGAAGAGGAGAATCTCTCTCAATACCCAAGTAAAATTTGGCCACATGGGAAAATGAACAAAGAATCTATTTCCCAAAGGCAGGAACAAGGTAAAAGAAGATCTCTCTAAATTGTATGAGTAGCTACTGGAGGGGCTAAACAAGTGCTCCTCTACAAATGGAATAAGGCATCCTTGCTATTCCTACAGATAGGACATATTTCAAATTTTAAATTTTAGTAATTTTTTTTTATTGCTGCATAGTAGGTGAGTTGAAACCACATTACTTCTCTTTTAGTTATAGTTCATTAGATCGTATGAAATCACTTAAGGTAGTAGAAACAAGTCAAAATATATCATTAATCACAATAAGTATAAATGGATTAGAATTCTTAATTAAAAGATTATCATATTTGATAATTTTTTTCAATGTCGAACTCTATGTTGTTTATCAGACATCTGTAAATGAAAAATATTGAGATTAAAGAGATGAAAAAAGGCGAAACACACAAATATTAGCCAAAATAACTGGAACTGTTATTTTAATAGCCATATCACATATAAAGGGCTTTAAGACAAATATAAATTTTAAGGATATAAATTTTAATATATGATGATTGAAGGATCATTTCATCTGAAATTGAAAAAAATTTATGTTGTCTTTGATTTCCCCAGGAATCTGAAATTTTGGAAATGGGATTTTAGACACGTGAAAGAATTAATGGTGTAATGTCAGATGATTCAATGACATAGAAATACTTCAAATATGGTCAAAAATAGTGATCTCCTAAGACCAAGAAAATTATGTCAAAAGAGTACGAACATAATTTTAAGAATATTTTGCTAGTCAGCATTCAGTCAGTGAAATAGAAACCAAATAGACATTTAAAACAGAGAGGAATTAATACGGAGAATATGATACCCACAAAAGCAGGGCTGGAGAAGTGAGAGAGAAAATACCACTAATTTTTTTATTAAACAATACAAGGGGGGAGTAAGACAAATTTATGTGGGTGAAGTAATCAAAAATGTAAGTTAAACCAAATGCTAATGCTCATTGTGATATCATGTTTATCTGAAATAAACATAATCAAGGATTTTCTCCTTTGGCTAATGGCCGATGAAATGTAAATCGATGTATATGTCCTATATAACAGTTGAGGGTATAAATTTATGTGCAAGAATGTTCATTAATTCATCCCACAAATATTTATCGAATATCTAATATGCATGAAATGGAACTCGTATTAGCTTTTATAGCAGCTGAAAACACAATATAGACACTATTCTCAAGAAACTAATACTCTAGTTGGGGACAAAAGACGAAGAAATTAAAAGTATACTGTGACTTGTGCTAATAAATTGCATGGAAGAGAGTAAAGTAAGGGAAGGGGACTAAAGCAGAACAAAGAATAAAATTTCTTATATAGAACAGTAATAGAAGCCTGGATAGTATATTATTCACCAAAAAGATGAAGAAAGGGAGGCTATAAACTCCGTAGGTATCTCAGGCAAGAACATTCTAGAAAGAGAGAAAGGCAACTGCAAAGACAGAGGTGTGATGACAACCATGAATGAAGAACAGTGAAGAGACCTGTGGGATTAGAACACAGTGACCAGTGCTAAGAGAATTAATATATGAAGCGAGAGCAGCAGTAGTGGCTGGATCTTATAAGATTTTGTAGCACAAAGGATTTTAAATTTTGTTCCAAGCGAGATAAAAATAATGAGTATAATGGTTTGGCTTAGATCATTCTCTCTGAGTTTTATATTGAAAAGTGTTACAGGAGGACAGGGGGTGAAAGAAGGAAGAACACTTGGGAGTTTATGGCAATAATTCAGGTGAGAGAAAAGCATAGTGTTTTGGACCAAATAGTTACTGGTAGAGGCTGTATGAATAAGACAGATTTTTTATGATTTTTCATTGAAGAGAAACGATTTAATGATGTTTTGAATATAAGGGATAAAAGGAAAGAGAAGATTCTAAAATAAATTCAAGATGTATTTTGCTTGTACAACTGGAAAGATGAAGTTTCAATTTACGAAGATGAAGAAAACTATGGGGGGAATAAGTTGTAAGGTAGAAATCAAGAATAAAATTTAATTCATTTGAATGGAGATGTTAAGTAACTAGCTTAATATACAAGTCTAGAATTCTGGGTGGATATCTCAACCAGAAGTATCTGTCAATCATCCTTAAAGAGATGGTATTTAAAGTCTGTCAAACTGAGTGAAGCGGATAGATTAAGTGAGAGCAAAAAATTGCCCTTTGAATTTAGTGAACTGGATATAAGTGAAGATATTTTGTTGGGTAATGAGTGAAAATTAGTGAATTCAAGAAAGACTGAGAGAAAAAGACATGGAAATAGTCCTCAGTTTTGTTGTAAAGTGATACAGCAGGGAGGAATAGTTATGGTGTAAAAAGATGTATTTTTTATGTGAAAAAAAGTATAAAATGATCAGTGAGCAAAGGGAAAAGAATATAACAGAGAGAGGAGGTAAGAATATAACAGCGATTCCTGGAATTATGTCCCTGAGTAAAAAAAAAAAAAAAAATGGTGAGATTTAGTGAGTAAGTGGAAACATCCATCCTTCTTAATAGATGTAGTGACAATATATGAGAACAGTGGTAGATGAGTTGGAAATAGGATGCTGAGAACTTCTAGAATTTCTTTTCTGTGGTTATTTCTGTTCCTTGGTAAAATAGAACAAAGAGTGGGATAGGAGTGGTGGTCATGTAGCATTCTGAGGAAAGTTCTCTTTAGCGTAAAATACTTCTTGGAAGGAGTGGGAGAGTTGCTGAACTGGGTAATTGTAAGAGGATTGCCAAGTTGCACCAGAGGCCCGCCTGAGGTTAGTGGTCATTTTAATGAGTCCAGTCAACAAGATTGAGTATTTTTCTTCAAGCACAGGGTTGATGGAAGATTCCTGGACTGGGGATTCTCTAGGCAGTTTTATGAGCAAAACAGATTATGTTGGCTGCTGAGGATGTTTCAAGGGAGTAATAGTAATGAAAAGCCATGGATTCTAATCTAGAAGTGGAGAAAAGTGAGACTAGGATAGGGATGAAGACTGGAAAATAGGTGGCAGGATCATTTTCTGTGGGGACACATAATAGTAGAGTCAAGGCCCTGCAAGAAATGATTGAGCTCTGGATACACACCACAAGGGAAATCTGGTGACAGTAAATAAGGTCTATTTAAAAAAAAAAAAATCAAGAAAAAAAACGAGGGGATAGAAAGAATATTTACAGTATAAGAAAATATTTTCTTCCTTGTTATATCTTGCTTTTAAAATCCATAACTTGGGTTTTACAACAAAAAGCATTAGGATATATATTTTTTAAAACTTTTTTTGTGCTTTTAAGTAAGATGTATATAAAGGACTCAGTGCATATAAATAGTTTCAAACTACTCTTTCCATTTTAAGTACATAACGACTGCTATAGACTAAGAATTAAAATAGAATGTTTTTATTTCCATTTTAAAGGAAAAAAGAAACATTTGGTTTATGGGAGGATAGGGTATTAGTTGTAAATATATAAGAATAAATACAATAAAAATATAAACAAACTGGTAATTCCAAAGAAAATTAAACAATTTAAACTCAGACTCTATAGCAATAGGAACGAGGACATATGGAGCAAATCACTAACTCAAATGTGAACCACGGCTGAGAATCTGGTGCATTTTTGGGAGAGCATCGTTGTCTTCTTTTAGGAAATCTCTTTCTTATCAGGGGATGAGCTAAGGATGAACAAACAACTTATGGAGCTTAAGTGAGAGACATAATAAACGTTGAGAACAAAATGTCCAAATTACACAAAATTTGACAAATGTAGGAGTTTATTCCTGAAGAACCCTTAAAACCTAGTTTTAGTTAGGACAATATAGCAATGGCAGTAGCTAATTATGCACCACAAAAGGCCAGAATTTGACAGCTTTCAGCTACCTTTTCCAACAAAAGGCTGTTATCAAGATTTTTCATGGTAAATGCTTTTAATGAAGCCCCTGTAGGCAAGTTGTCAAGGTGTACACATGTCATGTTGCATGTTCCTCTTTTAAAAACGAGATGAAAATTGCTGAGAACACCTTGGACCGCCCTCCTCTGCAGAACATGAGTCTTCTGCTGCCTCTAATGACCATCTATAAGAAATAAATAACGGTACAATTTCCTGC
>NW_006439757.1:5983555-5998661 GCF_000325575.1 Pteropus alecto
ATGTATCAAATGTTTAGTGACAATGCCTATTATTACATTCTTGATTTTCTACCTTCTAGGTTTTTTGACACATTTTTTATTATATAAGGATTTGGAAAGCAATACGAAGAAACTGCTTTTTTTCCTTTCAGCTGGAGCAAAAGTAGCTCATTAGTTCATTTAAATCCTATGGTAAATTCTAATATTAAAGAAAACATATTTTGTGTAAAGCAGATGTTTAAAAGAACACAAATACAGCGGCCATATGTTTGTTTTATAAAAAATTTTATATAGCTTAGTCCACATATATGTTAATTCACTTGTGTAAGAAGTAAGGGTTATGATTTTCTAGTTTATTCTGAGTATGAAATAAAAAGGACAGAAAAATCTTTTTTTCCCTGTACTGCTCTTTCTCCATATTTTTGAGGTATTATTATATTTATCTGTATTAAAATAATGGCTCCATGGAATATTTGAATGTATAAATATTTCTTTATGTGTTGTTAATTTATAATATAGAAAAGAAAACTAGCAAGATGGCTTTTCTGTATGGATTAATATGCCCCCAAAGTGATAGGTTTAATTTATATATATATTTTTACCAAGATGACAACTCTAAGGTTTGGTTGATGCCACTAGGGTCAAGAATAGTATTAGATAAGGTAGGCAGGGGTAACAAACAGGCCCCAAATGCATAATGACTCAAAGGCAGCATATTTATTATTGGTTCATACCTTGAGGATAAGGAATCAGGAGGTTTTTCATTAGGATTCAGGAACCCAGGCTGATAGAGGCTCCAACTTCTCTAACACATGACTTTGAAGGTTTCCCTGAGGGTAGAATTTCTCTCAGTCACCCAGAAATTGAAGAGCTGGTGACAGACACATAGAGGTTTCCAATGGCCAGGTACGGAGGTGGCACTCATCAATGCCACACACATGGAGTCTGGCTCTATACCTATAAAGAAGAGAAAACTCATTTTGATTATTAGTCAGTAGTCTCTGCATAAGTATCTTCCTTTCAGGCTTTATGCAGGCCCTATTAATGCTACAAACACATTCAATGAGAATAGTACAGTCTACATGGAGTAATCATATTGAATAAATTTAAAACTTCTACAGATACTGCATAGATGTGAGACTCTAATTGTTAAATATCTATTCATCCTTAGTGGGATGTTTAGGAAAATCTTACATAACTATGTTATATCTGTCCTATTGATTCTTCTGTCATTTTCTTAGTTTGGTGTGATCTATTGATAGTTGGAAATTTGATTTCCTTAATCAGCTTTTTTTTGGTATCAATTAAACTTGCAATTTCCTTTCAGAGCTGATATACAAACTACAATGAATTGATATTTCTAATATGTACACTTTAGATCCTTGTCTTTAACAGAAATTATATTCTATTTTTAGGCATATGGCTATAATTTCAAAACAGGTGAGAAATTGTAGACGTATGATAGAGTCAGTTTAGACTTCTAAATTTCCTCCTCATAGAAACGAATGTTAAGAAGAATAAAAAGAGTAAACAAACAAACAAGCCAGGAAAACACTCTGAAATGATTAGACAAAAAAGATGCCAAGCTTCTTGTTCTAGTCTTGTTGAAAGTAGTTCATATTAAAAGATAGACATTTTTACATTTTTACAATTCAAATTTGGTTCCAGATATCAGATCTCCTTCTTCTGTCCTACCTATAAAGAGTCTAAAAATTAAAAGTAGGTAAGAGAAATCCTGAAAAACCTACAGTGATCTCAACACAAACACATACTTCTGCAGAGACAGACCAAGAGGTACAGTAAACATCCTTGAGGAAAAGCGCAGACGTTCTTTTCTTATCACTTTTGTATCACACCCAAAGCAAGAAGTAAATTCTGGATCTCGCTTATTTTGTGGCTCTAAGTTAAAAAGAAGTTAAATGGATATATCTAGAGATAATTATATTTATCAATACTGAAAACAAAAAAGACAATAAAAATAATCCCTTTAGAAAGAGAAGAGAATAGAATTTCAGGTAAAATTAGGTAATTCGGGTGAATGGCCTGTAGTTTTACAGCAGAGGAACATCTATAAACTGTGGTAACAAGAAACATCATTGTTTGCCATGGGCTAGTGAGCAGAAAGGAAGGAATGAAATATAAAGGAAAACTGGGAAATTTTAGTGTGATGGAAATGCTCTAAATTTTTATTATGATGTTTCCAAAACTATCAATGTTTGTCTAAATCTATAAAATTGAACACTTAAAGTGGTTGAATATTATAATGTGTATACCTTACCTCCATGAAATTGGTTAAAAACTAAACAAAAAATAAAAATATTAAGCATAATATTAAGCATAAAATAATTGGCAAAAGAAGTATTGCAGTCCAGGTATTTAGAAGGGCCTTCTGAAAACAAAAAGTGGGGAGGAAGAAATCGTGAGCTGGGACTCAAATTGAAATCAAGACAGGTTTGGGACTCCGACATATAAAATTTGGTGGGGATGCTATTCAATCCAGAGCCCTGAGTATATAATTGACATATTTGAGAGTTACTGATTACTAAAACCTCAGCACATGACATGTTGGTCATTGTTTTGGTGAGTGGTATTTTTTCCCCCATGCCTATCGGTATAGAGGATTGGAAAAAATTCACATTCATATGGAAAGGACAACAATGTTCATTTATAGATTTTCCACAGGGTTAGGTTAACTATCTTGCCTTCTGTGGTAATGTAGTCCAAAACGATCTGGCCCATCTAGGTATCTCTTGGAACATTACGCTGATACATTATATTGATGACATCTTATTTTGATAGAACAAGCACTATGTGGCTGGTATGCCAAATCTTGATAAAGCATGTGCTCCAGACCTTGGAAGATGAACTTTCTGAAGTATCAGTCAGGGACCTGTCAATCAGTAAAATTTTAGGGTCTCGTGGTCCAGATGTGCAAGGTTATTCCCTCCAAATAGGAGACAAATTGCTGACACAAAGGCTGCCAGACTTGGATGAGGCCCATATTAATGCAGTGCTCAGCAGCAGATTTAGGCTGCCATTGTGTTATTGTAGACCTCAGTGATGAGAAAAGATGCAGTTTGGAGTTTATGGCAAATTCCATTGGAATAATCACCAAACAGATCTTTAAAGCACTGAGACAGTGTCATACCATTGGCAGTGAAGAATTATTTGCCTTTGGAAAAATATCTCCTAACATTCAGCAAATAGCAGAATACAATGAATGAGTAAATGTGACTAGAGTACTAGGCAATAAAGGCAGAAAGGCAGATAGGAGCAGATCGTGTAGAACATTATAAGATAGGCTAAAGAGCGTCAAATGCAATGGTAAAATGGGACCAGCGGGGTCTGATATATAATTCTAAAGAAACACTCTGGCTGCTGTGGGAAGAATGAACATAGTGAAATAAAGTGGAAGCGAGAAGTAGATCACTTGGAGAAGATGAAGATTTAGAGTGGTAACAATGGAGATGATAAAGTTATTCTGAATTTGTTTTAGATATAGAAGTAAAATAATGACTGGTAGATTAGATACATAAAATAATTTGTGGTGGTGTTTCTCAGTCTCTAATATTTATATGAATCATCTGAGGATCCTGTTATTATCCAAATTCTGTATCTATAGATTTGAATCGAAGCACATGATATTCCATTTCAAACAAGTTCTCAGGTAGTTGTGGTCCAGGATCACACTTAGTGTATCAAGTACCTAAAGATTGGAATTGAGGATAATTTTGGAGGTTTTGAGCTGAGTAACTGGTTGGATGATAGACTGATGCTGATAAAAGAGATTGTATAGCTGCTGTTGACGGGACAGTGGATTGAGCATTTTGTTTGACCAAAATAAGTGTAAGATTATCATTAAAAATCTATGCTGAGATGATGAATAAGCAACCAAATTTGTCAGTCTGGAATGCAGAAGAGAAAGTAGGATCAGATTTGGTATTTCAAGATCTGTTTACAAATGATACTTGTATAACTTACAGAGAATGAGTAGATAGAAACTCAAATTGAGCAAAGTCCTGAGCTCTGAGCCATTTTTACATTTTATAGTATAAAATATAAACCAAGCTCACAAATTTTTAGTTAAGAAACGGTCAAAGCTAGTTTATTGCTTTTTTAAAGCTTTAGTGAAAGGAAGAAAGCACAATATTGCAGCTATCTCAAAACATGCAAAAATATTAGAGGATAATTTTAGCTTCCTTTTAGAACAAAGACAGGAAAGGAAACAAAATAGACAAGTGATTTCATTTACAAATTAAGTGAACAATAGCATTACCATATTTTATTAAATGACGTATTTCCTACCACCCCCATTCACCAGAATATGACTCTTGTAAACTTTCTCAAACAAAGCACTGGAAGCCTTTGCGGTTAACATAAATTTTGATGTAAAAGTTTATATTTCAGATCACTAAAGACAGTCTCAGTAATAGAATAATTTAGAAGAACTATTATTCTTATCTCTTACATCGAATGAGAAGAAAATACAATGTAGTCCCTCTTCTGCTTACAATTGACCACAGTCAATTTTAGAGTTAATTGTCTGTCTCAACCTTATTAGACATCAGGCAGGCTCTAATTTTTTTCTCCATTGTTGTGAATACTATGGTCTTTAGCTTTTCTAAACAGCTAAAGGAAATGATTTATAAAACAGAGTAAGCAGTATATTTTTATTTAAGTGAAATATATCACCACCTTTAAGTTAATGCTGATTTTATGATTAAATGAATATTTATATTTCTGATTTCATACTTTTATTGATTAAAGAAGAGGATAATGTTGTTTTGTTTCTATAACATCTGAAAGCATTTTACAAAATCTAAAATTCCATTCTAATGAAAATAGGTGGATCTTTTCTTAACATGAGGTAGCTAGTTAGATATAAACAAATAATGGGAAAGAAAGGGAAGAGGAAGGCAGGAGAGACATGTTCAGAAGAGGAAGCGAACATAATCTTTGGTGGTAAAACACTAGAAACACTCTCATTAAAAGTGAAACAGAACAAAGATGCGCACTATTAGTATGTTCATGTAACATTATGGACATATTAACAAATGTAGTTAGTCAAAATTAATGCATACGATCAAGAAGAGGTGGCACATATATACAATGGACTATTAGTCATTGAAAAGCAAAAAAAATCATTAAAAACATTAATGCCTATGTATGTATATGTACATGGGATAAATATGTAGTGCAAATTCATATAGTCTCTTATGTTTTTAAATGTCATTTTCAGATTAGATGATCAATTTAGATGATGTATTGCTGTAAAGCCCATGATAATCAGCTGAAAAGTTATTAGAAATGATGTGAGAAATGGGCATTGTGAGTACTTTCCTATATATATCTAGTAATACCTATTAAAAAATGCTGGGAAAATATCACATACAAAATGCTGGAAAAATTTCACATACAAAATAGAAAATAAAACTCCAAAATTTTGAGTATTGAACTTAACAAATGTTTAAGATATATTAGGACATTTAAAAACTCTGAATGTCAATAAAATATTTTACTGGATTCTATTAACCAATGACACCATAAAAAATTAATTAATTAAAAAAGGGAAAAAAAACTATTTTACTCATTTAAAAAACGGACAATAGATCTGAATAAACACCTCGTTAAAGAGATATACAAATGGCCAATAAGCATATGAAAAAAATGCTCACTATCCTATGTGATTATGAAATTACAAATTAAAATAATGTTGAAATACCACTACATATCCATTAGAATGGTTTCAATCCAAAGTACTGGCAATATCAAATACAGACAAGGATGTAGAGCAACAAGAACTCATTCATTCCTAGTGGGAATGCAAAATGATGTAGCCTCTTTGGAAGACAATTTGGCAATTTTTGCCAAACGAACATAGTCTTAGCATATGTTCCAGCAATTACACTCCTAGGTACTTGCACAAATGAGTTAAAGAGCTAGATCCAAACAAAATTCTGTGCACAAATGTTTATAGCATTTGTATGCATAAGTGCCAAACACTGAAAACAATCAAGATGCCCTTAAATAGGTGAATGCATAAACAAACTTTGGTACATATAGTGGAATGTTATTCAGCAATACAAAGAAACGAGTTATCAAGTCATGAAACAACATGGAGGAACCTTAAGTGCACATTGCTAAAGTGCAAGAAGCCAATCTGAAAATTTACACACTGTAAATTTCCAGCTGTATAATATTCTGAAAAAAGCCAAACTCCAGTGACAGTAAAAAGATCAGGAGTTTCCAGGGAATATGGGAAGGGAGTGATGTGACTACATCAGGACATATTTTAGCATAATAAAGCTGTACTTGAAAATACTGTAACAGTCTGTAAAGATATATGATATTATTCATTTTTCAAAACCCATGAAACTGTGCAATACAAAGAGGAAACCCTAGTGTAAACTATGAACTCTAGTTAATAATAATATATCAATGTTGGTTTATTATTGGAAACAAATGTCCCATGCAAGATATTAAAAAACAGATGAAAATGTGGGAAAGGAGTATTAGCTGGTCTCTGTACTATCCGATTAATTTTTCTGTAAACCTAAAACTGCTCATAAAGTCTTGATTTTTAAAGATGGCGAAGTAACTCGCAAAGACTTGAAAAAAATGATTTTTATATAAACATAGTTTATTTCTCAAATATTACAAAGTTTCAGTAAAAAATATTTTTCATTACTATATTTTATCTTTGAGAACTGAAATTTTGTTATTTTGGTTCTCAAAGATAAAATTAGTAAATAAAACAAAACAGGAATATATTGGATGCAACTTGGAAATAAATATTTTCTTGAACAATTCTTCTGAATATTGAGCAGATAGAAACACAAAAACTCTATATTAAACAGTAGATGTGAGCATTTGTCATTTTATAATGTATAAGAAGTTAAAATGTAAATGATTATTTATATCTTATATTCAATTCTCATTTAAAATATATTATATTTTATATTTTTATATTGGGGACATAAAGTAGAAGTATTATATATAAATCAAATTTTGATAAGTCAGTAAAAAATTTTCCCCTGAGCCACTTTATCGTTTTGTCTATATTAATCCATATATACATTCTGTTTATGGGCTTCTAAAATGTTCTGTGAACACATGGTTACAAATGTGTTCCTAGGCCCAAATATTTTGATGCTAATTGACCCTAGCTCAAATTTTGACAGCAATTTCTTGGAAGCTGCGTCTTCAGGTTTAAATACAGACAATGCAGTGAAGACTTCTTTTTCTCTTACTTACCTCTATGCATGCTGGGTGTTTTAGTCTTATTCTTCATTAGTGTATTCCTCTGTTTAAAATATGCTCAAGGTAGCTAGTTTAAGAAATGGTGAGAATCTTAAATCTTTGTTTATTAAAAAATCTCTGCAGTCGTTCATCAGGGTATATTTCTTAGAGCTGCCCATGTAAGAAGCAAACTGCAAATCAGCTTGGAATATTTTCTTTTTTGACTTTTAATTAAAAGCCAGGTTTAATTTTCTCTGTCTCAGAATCCAATGACTTTGAATGTGTTTCCTCTAATCATGATTATCCAGGTTCTCCTTCTTTCTCAGTTTAAATGTCTAGACTCTTCCTTGTTGGAGATGCACTGAGGAATCCCAAAGTGAATTTTTAATATACCACATCGTAAATGTTTTAGGTCAGTCATCTCAAAAACAACTGTCTAAGTATGTTAAAAACTGTTCAGCTTTTTATATCAGATGTGTAACAGGAAAACAGTGGATCACTAGAAAGAAACCTGACCTACTGCAAAAGATAATAAGCTTTGAATTTACATACTAGACCAAAAATCATTATAATTATGTTTGTTTATTTTAAAAATTGACATACTTTAGCAGAGTCCCCACAGCATCCAAGAAAAAGAAAGAGGGAAACTTCCTCACTACCTATAAGAGATCTTTCTGCCAGTTCTTTTCATTCCATGTTATCCATAGATGTCACATGTGTATGATTTATGGTGGGGTAGAGAGAAGCACAGCTGGTAGCTACCATCAAACCTCAAAAGCACATCTGTTGTGATATTGCCGAAAAGAATTTTTCACTAATTTATATGATGAGACATTTTTTACCCACTACCCCTTCTCAGAGAAGCACAAGATATTTAGAAAAAACATCTGGACTCTCTGGTAAAAGGAGACATTTCTTATCTTATAAGACATCATCTTTATTAGATTTAATATAATATGCTATCATTATACAGTGAATCACTAAAAATATGTCAGATACATTAATTCAAAAATATTTTTTGAATTCTTTTGAGAAATCTTAATTATTCCAACTTTCTCAGACTTTCCAAGATACCAAAAAGGAGCAAATTACTTTGTTTTCCTAGTTCAGCAGCTTCACTGTTTCATTTCTTTTCCTGAAGACTCAGCATCCCACGAATCTTCAGGAGTCCAAAATTGCTTTAAAATAATTTCAGTACTAAAGTAAAAAATTAACTCTTTCTAATCACATACCTTTAAAATTTAGGCTGTATAAATCTGTTTTTTTTTTTATCTGCTTTACTGCACAGTCCCTGTAGTGTTTATTTGTTCTTAAATATATCAGACTGACCATATAGTAAATGATTGATTTAACATTGATCTAAGAACTTTAATTTAGGCATTTTCTAAGTTTTTGGAGTTTGCTATTCAATATTTGTTAGTTATATTTGGCATATTATCTATTTTAATTAGGGTGTATACCATTGGGTGACATAAAATCATAGTCACTATGTTAATTTATGAAAACTATTTTAGGAATCAAAATTCCTTTTTTTTTTAAATAAATAAGCACTAGATCTCTGAGGTTTTCAAATATGAAAAAATAATTATGCTCAGAAACGTCCAAAATGAGCACACGAGTAAATTTACACAATAGCGTGGTTGTGTGCAAACTACAGATTCTTTCTAGATGTGTTTTTTAAATTACCACACTATATTTTCAAAACTGTCATAGTGCAATTAGTTATTTAAAAAAAAGCTTATAAGATTTACAGGAATAATCTAGTCAAATTGGTGCCAAACTTTAATGCAAACTGTTAATCCAATCAACATATTTTCCTCAAAATTATTACCAGCAAATAGGTAGTGGTTTGCCAATATTTATTGAGAGGAAGGAAGGTAGGAAATGGGTCAGAGAGTCCGTCAGATGAGGTAGCTTATTGTAGGCATCTTAAAGATTTTGGACTTAATTTAACTGTTATGGAAATAATTTGTAGAGTTTTAAGCAGGAGAGTGTCTTGCTATAATTTATCATTTTTATTTTTGAAGTTATTCTATCTACTATTTTGAGACAAAATTATAAGGTGAAAGGGCAGAAGCTGGAGGCTAAAAATGAGATTATATGAGTGTCAGTTACATGTTAAGTCAAAATATATACTTCTGAAAGCTGGATTATCAGTAGGTTCAGCTGGTACAAATAAATTACAGGATTTAATGTCCCAGATTCTATGTCAACTGCCTCTGTTGTATCAACACCTCTTCCTCAGCTCACTTCTATGACATTATTAGTTTTTCTTTATAATCAAGAAAAAAATTAGGGCAGATTCAAGGTTAGGTTTTCTTTATATACTGTTATAAGACAAAAGTGAGATACCGTCAATGACAGTCCCACACTGAAGGACAATGGCTAGAGAAAATAGTACATAGGTTTTCAAGCAGTACACCTAGTCATGATCTTTGTGTGGAGGAAGAAGTCCACAACAGTCACTATATCTAACTCTTGGTGATGATGTCTGTTCCTCTTTTAGCTCAAGCTCAATTCCTTACTGACATTCTCAACTAAAGGACTGAGTTATAAATTTATACACACATACACTTTATATAAAGTAATAGGGAAATAGGAGAGGGGAATCTGGATTTGCTGGGTCACATGGCTCAATTGGCAGGGCTTGCACTGCAGCCTGGATCAGCTAAAAATTTTTCTCTTGTCCTGACCCAATTAAAAATGCGTAGATTTAAAGACTTCTTTAAAATGTGTTAGAGACATATGCCAATCCATGACATTTATTTTCTCTAAAATTCAAAAGGGTCAGCCAAGTATTGTTTCTCTTTCCTAGAAGAAGAAAATGCAACAATTCAGCAATTACTTTTTGATTTTAGAGACAGTATTTTGAAGTGCCCCAGAGCACTGCATTCCAGAAACTTCATTATATCTTAACTTTTTTATTTTATTTCTCCCATAGCCTGTCCCATATATGTATTATCAAATTACCTATGGCACCTCTAATTCTGGTTTTCTAGGTTTAATCAGTCTGATATAAAATGAATATAGTGGTTCCGAATAATGGCCGTAAGATGGGAGGTGCTCTGTGATTCTGTAGAAAGCTGAAGTAAGCCAGAAAGAAATGCTGCTGCTACTGTCAGTTGAAACAAGTTGTTTATGGTATTCACGGCTGCCTGGGGTAGAACATAACTCATTAGCCTGAAAGTTTCATTGAGGATGACAACATTTGTGTTGATTTGGTCAAGTAAAGATGCTACATCTGGAAATTATCTGCAACTAGAATTAATACCACTTATGTTTATTATAATCCACTTATACTTTATGTGTTATCTACATAAGCTAAAAAAGCTAAAAAATGAGGAAAGTAGTAGGAATCACCAGTCCTCAACATTTTAAGTCCTCATTAATGGCATTAATCTCCAAAATCCATGGTAGATATGGTATTGTATACTTTTTACTTTAGTAAAGAGGGAAAGGGGCTTCCTCAAGCTCTCTTACAACAAGGAGCCAATGTGGATATTCTGCCAGGTTTCAATTGTGTTCAATTCACATTTGCATGTAGGAAGTGGGGAAATCAGCAGTGGGCTTACAAATGCGTTTGATCTTTTGAGATATATTGGAGTCATCTTCTGCCTCACTCAGATTTACATCTGGGTGGTAACCACAGTGAGTTTCTGTGACACCAGAAATTCATTTTAATTAAAAGTCCATGAACCAAAATCGCCTAAACTGAGTATTTTGCTTTTCTCCTTTATACACATTTACATTAGTAAGTGGCCACAAGTCACACAAGCACACTGTGACAGTGTCGAATAGTCTTCCTTAAAGAAACTTTGTTCTCCATGCAAAGGGCTCTGTGTCTATGAACCTACAAATTGGGTGAAGAATCCCACTCTTCACTTTAATGATTTAAGTCAGATCACTTTCTCCAGACTTAGAGGTTTTGTCTGTCTGTCTGTCTGTCTGTCTAGTGTCTTTGTGCATCTAATTGTTTTAATCATAAGTCCAATAGGACTTTTTTTATATTGCTTATCTATTTTAGCGCTAAGTGCACCATGATCTATTAAACTATCTCAGCCCTCCACCTCAAGAATCTGTAGCTCATACCATTTGATTACAGGGTAGACCTTACTATGCATTGCAGTGACTCTGACCATTCTGTTTCTGGTGGTTACATGCTGCAGTACTGATGATATGAGCACAGTATCATTCAAGATAGATACAGAAATCAGAAACTACTCTAGGTATTTCTAGCAGAAAGATTTAATGCAGGCAATTAGATACTTAGAATGTCACATGAGACTATATCTGGACTGTTAGCCTCAAGTTCACATCTGTGAAGAGGAAAGGTCAAGAAGTACTGCAGTTCTCACTGCTATTCTGCGACCTCCCTTTGTTAAAACTGCCTCTGACACCCATAGAGCTGGTAATCACATAATAGAATGCAGAGTTTACTCATTTCACATTCTCAGGTACAGTGATCTCTGCCTCCATTCTGCTTTTTAAGTCTTATGCTTCTGCATCGAATTGATGCAATCTACTTCTCATCTAGAATGTTAGTTGCCTAAGGTTATGAAAATGTAGTTTTTGCTTAGAAACTTTGCTAATCTTTTTGAGGATTTGCGATGTGCTTCATAGTTTTTCACATATTACGTGAATTGATTTTTATTTTTCCCATTAATCCTGGGGGTACTGTACTTATTTCATTTTATAGATGAGAAAACTGAGATACAATATGTTAAATAAAACACCAAATATCACAGCAATAAATGACAGAACTGGGTGTCAAACTCAAGTAGTGTTTCTGGAGCATCTGCCCTAAACTACTCTAACGAACCATCTCTACTATAATATTTCCTGAACATAAAGTTCCACCTTGCTAGACTCTAATAAATGTCATGGCTAACTCTCTCCATCTGCAGGAAAAATATAAAACTTTCTAACGATCTGGAGTCTCTTCACATAGTTCGTCAGTTCCTTCTCAAGGCTTTCTTGACCTGGATGTACTTCCCTAAATTCAGTAAATTAACTAATTTATATCTTCTAAGTAAACTTGAAAAACGCCATTTTCCATCATAAAAACAAACATTTTGAATAAAAAATTAAGGATGTCTATCACGTGTTCAAATATATCAGATATTTATTTTTCTATGTATTATGTGTTGGTGATGAAAAATTCATATTGTTATTACAGGAAGAAGAAGAATAGAACTTATTAATTTGCAATAACTAGAAGTTATTAAAACTAATTTCAAATATCAAAATAAATTTCCAAATGCATTGCTTTCCTTTCCATTATTAAAATTACTTTCCTCATCAGAGTTATTTTGGGATTTATATAACTGGAATGAATGAATGACTGAAATAAAAGAGAAAGAAGAGTAAAAATATTTAACTGAGAACATTAGCATAGGGCAGATGTTACATAACCTAATATAAAAAGATAATTCTCAAGTTAGAAATTAATTATCTCCCCTGTAAAAATATATAGATGAAACATTATGATCATGCTATATGTGTAATTCTCTCAATGGGGAGGAAATAGTCAATTATCTGGGACTTCAATATGGACCTTACTCGGTATCTTTTCTTGCACAGCTAGATTGCCTAAGTAGCTGTCAATGAATGGCAGATGGGAAAGTAATATCTATAGCAATTATATAAGCACAAATTTGGAAACATTTGTAATATGTCCTAATCAGATTACCAGGACCACAAGTCTCATTTCTCTAAGCTTCGCTAAATCTAAGAATCCCTAAAAAGCATTGTTCTAAATTTCTACTAGTTTAAATTATTATTCTATGTAGTTGAAAGGACAGATCATTCCCATCCATCTTTGATAGATGATTCAATTAATATATTGTGGAATAATTAATATTTCTTAAAATAATAGAATTACTGGGGAATCTATTTAACACACAATCAGAGATGGCATCTATGACTGGAAACATTATTATCATACCTTCCAGTGTGAGTGGCTTGGAGATCAATACATTTTTTAATAAAATGTAGCATTCATCATTTACCCATTACTAAAGCTGACCCTTATTAAATCCACTAGTTTTAAAACTTAACATAGATATTATCAATTCAGATTGGACGTGTCTGATATACTTAGTAAAAAAAAAATGTTTTATGCTTAGATTTTAAAAATTGCCTTTACTTGTTTTGAACTTCAGAGGACATGCAGAAACAGCCTAGAAAATTCTTCTCATGCAATTTTGACTTTCTACAATTCTAAGAAGTACTTGGTCCATGTCAGGTAATATTATTGCTAAATATTATTTTTTATCCGGAAGTTCTTCCAAAGAAAGAAGACCACATTAGTGTTTGGTAACTTTCTGTTCAGAAGCAAGAGTGCCACTATGTATATTTTTTTCACTTTTAATATACATAGAATCTAGAAAATAAAGCTATTTTACAGGGCTATCTTATGATATCCTTCCACCAACCAAATAGTTCTTAATTCTGTTGATGGAAATGAGTGAATTTATTACCAATGCTTTCTAAAGGGGCTAATAAAGCAAATATTACAATAAATAATAAAAGTTATAAATAATTGACAAATATCTAAATGCGACTGAATATATCAAATAATCAGAACTTCGTTATATATACTCTAGGCCTAGAATATATAATATTAAATAAAAATCTCTTGAATCATGAGTCATTATGTTAATATTCTAATTGGTGTACTAGTCTGCAACAAGAAAAAAAACGTTCAACCATCTTGGCTTATTGTAATAATATATAATAAAAATTTCTTACTGAACACTTTTTTTTGGCTATTATAGAATAATGATACTTAGATTCTTTCTATGTCACAAATATGCCCTTTCTCTACTCTGTGACAATTGAATTGAGTCTAAATTAAGCTCCTTTAAGCTGCTTATCTTGTTGAGCTTCATTTTCACTGAGCACCATTAATTCAATTATTAATATTCTGTTTCTATTGACTGATTGTCACTTGCAGTTTCTGGAGAAGTCATGTATCTGAAACTAACATTCATTTCTCCCTGTTTATAATTTTAAACTGCAATGATTATGGCATAGTTATATACTGTTTTCTATTTCAGGTAATCGAGGTAACCTCATTTAAAAACAGAGCTAGCTAGATCCCCTCTGAGCAATATCTACTACAATATAAATGTTCTGGGTTAAGAAAAATTTGCAATTATCAGCTCATTAGATAACATTTGAAATTTTTTTCCTTGGATAAATGTTTTTTTAATTATAAAAGTAATTTTATATTTTAATTTACATAATTTATATACAAATTTGTGTTAAAAATAAAATAAATTTACATACAAACAACCAGATATATTTAATCTAACATATATTTTTCATTTGATTATACATGATTCTGGATTTTTTTTACTATTGTTAAACAGCAACTTTTAACTAAATTTCTTCCTTCAGTCTTTTGAATCACAGAGAATCCGGTTAGCCATCTATTCAGGAAACATACATAGATATCCACATATGTGGGCAAAAGTTCCAATTACTCTTAATTGTAACAGTATTCATTTTGCATAATTCTATTTTAATGTTTTCCTTCTTATTTTACAAATAATACAGAGGTGATAATTTAGCTTTCAAATTTGATATACATTAAAATATATAAAAATTGTGTGATACTTTAAAAATATTAGAAAAAATCTTTTTAAGATGTCTCCTGTCAATTTTCTATTTTAATATGATGAAATGTTAAATGCATGAAATGGAATAGTTGTTATTCTTCAAATTTCTTGTTCACTAATAGCTTCACCCTTTTTCTGCCATTGACTTTTTCCTCAGAGCTGTTCTGAGCCAGTAAGTTTAACTGATTTACATTCCCTCTTCCCTCTCTTACAAAAATACTGGACTTTAAATAGGTTTATTAATGAGCAACTATCTAGCCAAATAT
>NW_006439757.1:5998686-6012866 GCF_000325575.1 Pteropus alecto
CATAAATATTGTTGGATAATGCAAAAAGAGCTTAAATTAACTTGAAATAACCAAGTGTCGAATATTTAAAGTGGATAAAAAAAAGAACATTTTGAATAGTTTATTATGAATTTCAAGCGAAGAAGGTTCAAACAACGTGCAGTTGCTACTATGGCTACTGACTTTGTTTCCGTTTTCCATATATTCAATTGAGTAGATACACTACATGCTTAGTTTCTTGGGTGGATTTCAAAATTCCTTGGTCAGGGTCTTTGAAAATTTTACTCTCTGCTCATGACTCAGTTCTCTAGGAGTTCCTGACATATCAGTTTGGTTTTCTTCAATAAAGAATGAAGTGGCCCCATTTAAAGACTTCAAAGCTAAAGTTTTTGATATGATGATAAACCAGAAACTGACATTAAAAAATACTTTTAAGTTTTCAATAGTTTAATAGGAAAGTTGCAAAATTAGTACAGAGAGTGTTCCCGTATACCTTTTACCGTGTTATTAACATCTTCCATGATATGGTATATTTGTTCCAACAAATGATATCATACTGATTCATTCTTATTATCTAAAGTCTACACTTTATTCAGATTTCCTTAGTTTTTACTTAATATCCTTTATCTGTTTCGAAATCCCATCCAGGATACATTACATTCAGTTGCATGACTACTGGATTTCTCTACAGACTGTGACAGTTTCTCAGACCTCCCTTGTTTCTGATGACCCCAACAATTTGAGGAGTGTTGGGCAAATGTTTTGTAGAATGCCCCTCAAATTGGGTTTGTCTGATGTTTTTCTTACTGTTAAATTGTGGTGACTTTTTGCGGGGGAAGAAGACCACAGAGGCAAAGTGACATTTCTATTTATATTTCATACATGCTATTAGCATTACTTATCACTAATAACATTAAACTAGATTACCTGGATGAGGTAGTGTTCCTCATTTTTCTTCATTGTAAAGTTCCTTTTTCCCCTCTGTCCATACTCTACTCTCTGAAAGGAAGTCCTTATGAGTTGCCCACACTTAAGGAATGAGTGTTCCACATCCTTGAGAGGAGAATACATAAATTATTTGAAATTCTTCTGTATGGAATATTTATCTGTTCTCCCCTATTTATCCATTCAATTAATTATTTACATCAGTATGGACTCATGAATATTTATTTTAAGCTTTGGGTTATAATCCAGTTCTGTTATTTTTTTGCTTAAACTGTTCCAGCTCTGGTTACTCATAGTCCTTTCAGCTGACTTCTGTGTCCCTTTAACATGTCCTTGTTCATTTGTTGCATTAGCACTTACTTTCCGGACTATTCAAAGTTCATCTTGTATACTCTTTGTCCTAGCCCTAGAATGAGCCATTTCTCCATGGAGTCCTGGTTCCTCTTACCAGAGGATAGTATCAGAAACCAGACACTTGCTTGTGCTCATTGCTACTGGTATGAACTAATTTTGAGGGAGAAAAAATAGTCAATAACTTAGAATTTCATAGAAAAGCTACATCAGTTATCTCAGATGAAAACACTGACCCATGTTGAAAAACAGTATTCAAGGCTTGGCTTCTCTGCCATTACCTACACGTGTGACCATAAATGTATCAGCATAACTTTTGGACTTCAGTTTCTTCATTGGTAAAATAATGTGCAAAATTAATGAACAAGGACATTGCATGAAGATGAAAACTCTGATTTATAGAGTTTTCCTTTACATTGGATAAACATCCCCAAGATGGCTGATTTCAAACTACCCATCAATTAGGTTGCAAAAATTCCTAAAAATTTAATTGTTGGTCGTCTCGAGTTCGTATGAGCTAGCAGCAGTCACATCACAGGCAAGTCATTCACATGCAAATACAAATGCATACACACAAAACACATATACGCAAACCACACACACGCATGCACACACATTTTTTTGTAACAATTCAAAGGTAATTTTATTCTTTAAAAACAAAATTAAATATACCATCGGAGGCTGAGGGAAGGGCGACTTGTCACTACGTCCCTCTTTCTTAGCTTGAGTATGAGTTGAGGCCAGAGGTTCCTTAAGCAGTTCCCCTCTGAGAGTTACAGCTGGACCTGCCCATATCCTAGGAGACTCTAATGAGCTTCCCAGTGTCATAGGAAGAGGAGCAGGGCAAGACCAGGAGGTAGGCTTTGTTCTCTTAGCATGAGTTAGAGGGGACAGTGGTGTAGTCCTGCTTGGCCTCTACCTGAGCAGTCTGGGGAGGGGTTGGAGGCAGAAGACTTCCTGTAAAGGATTGCATGGCATCACAGTCCCACCCAAGTCACCTGAGTGTGATTCTCAAAATCATGAGCATTCTCCCAACTCTCTCAATTATCTCAGTATTCTTGAGAACGGACATGTGAATACCCACACTCATCAGGGCAAAAAGAGCATCCCCCAGGTTTGGCTGGGCTTCCAGTGGGCTTCCAGCAGTCCAGGAATTGTCTGGTTTTCTCCTGAAGGTTTGCTCCTTCATTGTCTCTATGGGCTACTATTTTCCAGGTGCTGCTTGTGGAGTAGTTGGCAGGAAGTGGCTTCAGGGCTTCTGGGTTGCCACCTCGATCTCTGCATTGCCTGCAAAAAATCCTGATTGAGCCTTTTAATATTGTTCTCTTTAATACCTGAAAGCACAAAGCTGCTAGAGCTCCATGGGACCTTGTTGTTGGTTCCTTTTGAAAGACACAGTCATAGGCAATGTAGATACCAGCTTCATGTGCTTGCCCACCAGATGAAGGACTATTGAATTCCTGACTTTCTTGATATGGTTCCACCACAGCCTGATAATATAAATATAAATATAATATAAATGTGAAAAGTACAGGTACAGAAATTTGACACCTTAGGTTTAAATCTAAACTCTGATCTCAGTTTCTTTCTCTATAAAATAGTAATGCTGATAATAGTATTTTTAATGGAGTTGTTACTGTCACATGTTCAGCACTCACAAATATTTATGTTTAACTAAAGTACATTCGTAGTACAATTTATAATAAAATTTCTAAAAACCAAGGAAATGATTAAATACAGTCACATTCCATGCAACCATTGAAGGTTCTTTTGAATGTTACATTTATTCTGTCCTTATACTTCCTTTTATTTTCAATCATTTCTACTGTGAGCCAATTTTTCCATTGTAGTATTGTTTTAGAAATATATCTACAAATGTAATGATGGTGCCATTACTTGTAAATATAATTAAATGATAGAATTAGTCCACACTATGTGGCTCCCAGCTCTTGATTTAATATTTCAACTGCCTTTACTTAAAGAAACAATTCACATGTAAAGTGAGTGCACACTTTCTAATGTTATTTTACATAACCTTGTACATCCATTTTCTTTCTCAATACCCTTTACCTTTGTTCTGTAGCACATTTTTTGTTTCAATTTTTCTGTGTCTCTAATAGCAAACATTTTGTTTTTTCTGTTTCTCCCAGCTCCGGTAATGTTGGATTCTTAACCTTTATATGTCCAATATTAGCTTGACTTTTAAGACATCCAGTAACACCCAGACGGATTGAGTAATTATAAAAAAGACCCCCTCATTGGAAGTGCTCTTCTACCAACTCAAGTATAAAGGGCCTTCGGCCTTATTTCCCAAGTGTGAAACAAAGGGTAGATGGGATGTCTGCTTTTCACTTATTGTAAATGCTAAAGGCACACTTTATTTTCTTCTGTGATCCCAAGTCCACCTCAGCTTTTGTGCTTTCACCACAGGAATTCTGACATGCAAGATGGCTTACAAAACAAGTAATGTCAGATCTATTTGTCATGTCGCCTCACTCTCTTACAGCTAGATTTAAAACCAAGTATATTTTTGGTTTTAAAATTCATATAATCAGAATTACTTAGACTCTGTCAATTCTCCTTGTCCTTTGTTTGTTTTCCTTTCTATTTTGGTCATATTCCTTCAATTTATCCTACTCAAGATCTAAAGGGCAATGACAATTTAGAAATATAATTGGTGAAAAGATTACTTTATGATTCTCTGAGTGTCAGCAAGTTTTTTAAAGTACTTTGTTTCAGTTACCACAGCTTTATATTTGGTCCCGTATTTGAGAGACCAAAAAATATTTGAAAAGCTGAGATTCTTGTCCAGTTGGAGAATGCAATGCCTCTGACTTATTTTTTTCTATTTGCAAAGTTAATGCTAATTATTAACTTTGGTTTTGGAGTACTATAGAGAGAACACAACCAAAGAGCGAGACATAGATAGGATTGCAGGCTTCCTGTGCCGACAGAACATGTCATGTGTTTAATATTTCATTCTGCATCTTGTAATGAATTTGCCAGGGCTTCCTAAATGCCTCGTATGCAACTTTTTTTTATTAGATTATAAAAAAGTTAGCAGTTAGAGCTATTTATCAAATGTAACTAGCTGTCCTGTGTTTTATTTGGTAAATCTGGCCACACAAGAAATAGGACTTTTTATTATGAATATTTATTAAACACATTTTTAAAGTACAATTTAATTAAAAACTTTCTCTTGCAATTTCTAATTCCTTTAGTGAAAGATATAAGCATACATATTAAGTATTTTCTTAGGAAATAAAACAAAAGATTTCCTATTTCTGCTTTTAATTTTGTTTGGATGATTAATCTGCTAATAAGCCTCCCAATTGACATTGATATACTCCTAATATTGAAGTTCCTGATACTGCTTAGTCTTTAACATGACAGAGAGGGTTTAAATTATAGACTTTAGCCTACCTTCCTTTATAGTCTAGAGAATAATTGTCATCCAGTCCTCTCAGTCTCTGTGCCATCCTTACCCTTTTCCAGTAGGTTACCCACCTGTGTGTTACTTTTTATTTTAAAACTTTCTTCTCTCATTCGCCTTTTCTGGCTCTAACACTTCTGGGAGTGCTATGGACTGAATTTCCCTCCTAGCCCCCCACCCAAAAATGTATATGTTGAAGACCTAACTAACTCTTAATATAATGGTATTTGAGGTGTGCCTTTGGGAGGTAATTAGGTTAAAGGGTGAGACCTTTATGAAATTAATTCCCTTTAAAGAACAGATTTGTTTAAGTCAGGTTTTTAAAAAACTTTATTTAATTTAGTGGCCATTCTGTGTGTCTACTTGTATTCCTGGAAGACGTAGATTTTCTTTTCTTTCTTTTCTTTTTTTTTAATTGAGAAAACAGTCTCACAGCAACATTTCCTTGATTCTTGCGAGTATTCATCTGTTATAGAATCAAAATTCAGAAATTGAATCTCTGTCATGTAAATATTATTCCAAAGCAAACAGCAGACTACTAATATCATTGCAATACACAATTACATTCGTTGAACTGCAAAATTTTGACATATGCAGTATGTCATGTTTAAGTTACAAGTTTCTCAAATTGTGAAAATCCCTAGGATAGCAATCTTGAAATTAATTGGAATCCAGTTATAGGAAGAAGAGTATCTCTAAAGTCAGAAAACATTGTCAAGCTAACCTAATTTTTCATTTATTGCTCATAATTTTTGTCATTAGGGAATGGTTTAACATTTCTGAGTCTCTGAGTGAAATATTTTATAAATTCACATGGTTGTACAAATACACAGGCATACATTCAGGCATATTTTCCATAAATTAATGATCAATAATTCACATGTCTAATGAACCAAAAACTAGCATATCCTTTTTCAAATTTCTCAACAACCCACCTTTAAATTACCAGAGATGCCCAAGGAATAGATGGATATAAGATTTTGCAACTCAACTAGTCGTTATTGATTGTGCTTTGGCAGTTAGAGATTTCCAGAGAATTTGTCTATTTCATGTTTGTCAAATTTATGTTTTTGAAATAGTGTTAGTGGTCTTTTATGATTCTTTTAATGTCTATCCAATATTGGTATATTTGTCTTCTCTCATATTTTTGGTCATTCTGCTAGATTTCTTTGTACTGACCTTTTAAGAAATAGCATTTTTATTTATTAATTTTCCATATTGTTTAAATTTTGTTTTGAATTAAATCGATTTATGCTCTAACTTTTACTACTTTCTTCCTTCAACTTGCCTTGGATTTGTTTTGCTTTTCTCCACCTCGCCCCACCCCTCCTGCTGCCCAGCCCCTACCATCCCACCCAGTCTTCTAAGTTGTAAGTTTAGATTGTTGAGTTGATAATTTTATTCATTTCTAATTTAAACATTTAATTTCTAAAATGTTCTTCTACTTCTTTAACATTATTGTACAAAATTTTATATGTTGTGTTGTGATTTTTCATTTAGTAAAAATATTTCCTAATTTCCTTTTTGATTTTTCCTTTAATCTGTGGATTATTTAGAAGTGTGGTATTTGCTTTCCAATATAAGGTGTGTTACAAGATATATTTCTGTTAATGCTTTCTAGTTTAATTTCTCTGTATCATATTTTATATTCTTTCAATCTGTTTAAATTTATCAAAATAATTTTATGGCCTAGAATATCATTCATCTTGTTAAATATTTAATATGAACTTGAAAACAATGTGTATTATGTTTTCGTTTGGTATTATATTTTTATTTGACTCCATATATTTCAGTTATTTCAAGCTGATCAATAGTGTCATTTAGCTTCTTTTATATCTTTATTGAATCTTAGTGTACTTGTTCTGTCTTATACTGAATGATTAATGTCAAAAAATCCTAAAATAATTGTTGATTTTTAATCTTTCTCTTTTCAATTTTATCAGTTTTGTTTCATTATTTTGAAGTTTTGTTATTATTTTGTTCTTTTGATTAATTGGACCTGTGTTATTATGAAATGCTTTTCTCTTCTTTATCCTTGGCAATATTTTATTCTACTAACTTATTTAACTGGGACTAGGACTAATACTTGGACTTTTTTCTCCATTATCCTTTAATCAATATATTGTTTTCACTATTACGAAAAAGATCTATAACAACTTCAAAGAAATTTTTTAATGTTTAATATTCAGTTCGCTACAGTTTTAATGTCAATGTATAATAAAACATTTAAACAACTGATTTCTATTAATACTTTTATAAATACATGCATTTTCTTGAAGAATTTTATGAAAAATGTTTATTCATTTTCTAAATTATAATTTAGTAATTTTAAGTTTATATATTTCTCATGTTTATTTATAAAAATTAAATGCCAGCTTATCATGACTACAACTCAAATAAAAATTTTAAAATTCTTATTGTTTCCATATCAATAGTTTAACTTACTAATATCACATTTTTTTTGTATTTACTTTGTAAAATGTGCAGAACTTTGAGATTTACATATTTATTAAAGAAATTAATGTTTCATGATTCCTCTGGGGACTTGTAGAAATCATTATATGGCAATCTTTGGAAAACAAAATATAAATTTTAAGAACTCAAGTGAAGGGTAACATATAGATTTAGAAGTCTGTTTTATTTGCTGGAAAACACTACATTTATTAAAATTATTTGGAATAGTAAAACATAATTTAGAAATCTGTTTGGTACTGTAGGTCATAATTTTCTCAAGATTAGTAATTTACATAAACTTTCAAAACACAAAAATTATGTTGCTGTGCAAGCAAGTTATGTTATAATACATTTAAATAAGTTCTAGGTGCATGCAGTTTCTATTGTATATTTTATATTTATGTAAAAGTTAACTACCTATAAAATGTAATGAAATGGCATGTTTTTCTTACTGAACTTCAGTGATCATAATTTGTATATTAAATTAATGACCAGAAAAATTAAGTAAAGCTAATTAAATCCTAAGCATGTTATGCATATGTTATTTGGTTGGATGTTCAAGAAAAAAATTCTAAGATCTATGAGAGGTATTTTTAGTTTTATAGAAAGATATTTTGAAGCAATACATGTCTTTTTTCATATTAAGAAGAAACTTCATATTAACTAAATTTCAGGTTTTAATAGTCATCGTTAGGTTTGAATATGCTCATAATTGGTTATGCCATATTATTTCTATTTTTTTAAATATACGCTTGAATCTGCTAAATAATTTATATCTTAATTTTATTAAATGCATTGCCATGTACTCAGGGAGCACACAAGTTATCTACTTTATATTATAGTATAGTATAGTACATTATAATTAACTAATGCGAGTTAAATATTTAATCAATAATTATTTTCTGGTGATCATCTGATCTTCCATTCTCAATTATGTCCATTCCAAACTTTTAAAAGTTAAAATGGAAATTTCCTATAAACTGTAATTATGAACATTTCATCTATTGCTTTATTTTCAATATATATTTCCGAATCTATATTCTTGCTCTGGAAATTACCTGGGGGTACTCTCTCAGGGCCTTTCCTGCCCTCTGTTAGATAGTTTTGAGTTCCAGTCATTCTCTATGATCTATTTACTCTAAAATATTTTCTGCTCTTACCCTTTCATCCTTCATGTAGATCCCTAGAATAACTCTCAAGATCTAGTCTTATAGAAAACAGTATGAAGGTTCTTCAAAAAATAAAAAAAATAAATTAAATAAATAGAACTACCATATGATCCAGCAAACCCACTTCTGGGTACATATCTAAAGGAAATGAAAATAGGATATCAGAGATTAATACAGTCTCATGGTTACTGCAGTATTATTTGCAATAGCCAATATGTAAAGGTATGGAAGCAATTTAAGTGTCTATTACTGATGAATGGATAAAGAAGGTGTGATATATATTATATCTTAATAAAGACAAACAAACAAAAAAAGATTGTCTTATACTTTTCCCGCATGTCACTAAAGGTTATTATAGTTCTTTCTTTAGCTTACCAGATATGTAGTTTTATGGTATAATTATTATAATAACTACATATATACCTAAATACAATTTTAGTTTTCTTTCAATTTGTTTTACTTTCCCATTAATCCAATTTTTAAAATGAATCTAGTTCTTCCTTGATTCTCTAAACAAACCTGATTATTAGAGAAAGATTATTTTGGTAACAAGACTTTAAATCTATTTCTTAATCTTTGGGCTTGGAATACTTTTCTGAGTTTTCTACTTCAACTGCCGCCCCCCCACCACCCTCCAAATAACATATTACTAATTTAATAAAAACCATTACTACAAGTGTTCAATGATTTAAACTACCCTCTAAATACTGCTTTTATTGTGTTCTATATTTGATAAGTTGCATTTTTATTTTTAATTGCAAATATTTTAAAATTTTTATTGCAGCTTCTTCGATCTGTATGTTTTTTATATGTTCTTCAATCTTCAAATATTTGGGAATTTCCCATCTATTATTCTGATACTGATTTCTAGTTTAATTCCATTGCCATCTGAGGACATACTTTGTATGATTTTTATTCTTTCAATATTATTAAGGTGTGTTTTATAGCCCAGGATGTGATCTTTCTTGTTGAATGTTAGAGGTGATTTTGAGAAAATGTGTACTCTGTTGTTGGATGAAGTATTCCATAAATATCAATTAGATTAAATTGAAAGGCAGTTCAAGTCAACATTATACTAACTGATTTTCTGCTTGCTTTATCTATCAATTACTGAAAGGGGATTGTTGAAGCTTCTGAGTATAATAATGGGTTTGTCTGTCTCCTTGTAATCCTATAGGTTTTTGCCTCACATGGTTTGATGCTCTGTTGTTAAAGGATTTTACATATTTTTGGAGATTTGACTCCTTATTTGATTATATAATACTCTTCTTCCTCTTGATAGTTTTCCTTGTTCTGAAGTCTGCTTTGTCTGAAATTATTATAAATACTTCAGCTTTCTTTCAATTAATGTTAGTATGACATATCTTTCTTCATCCCTTTACTTTTAACCCATCTATATCTTTGTATTTAAAGATCATGTCTTGTAGAAAACATGTAAGTAGTTTATCTACACTTCTAGTTTATCTTCTACATATAAATCAAGTATTGCTATGTCGATTTAATATTTATAATCTCTATAATGATTTTTATTCAATACAACATATTATGCCATGCATGAAGTAATATATTGGGAAGTCTCTATACATGTAAAAAAGTTTCTGAGTTAATTCAGTATCGAATGTTAATAATATTTTAGCTAAAGAAAATAACTTTACCTCAAAAAACATAAATATGAACATATATTTTGTTAAGGGCTTTGAAAAATTAGAATCACTTAATAAAAATTATATTTTATAATATCTGATATGAGTTTTAAAGTATAGGTTAATACTACATGTATGCGTCCATGTCTAAAGAAGTAAATTCTTTTGATTCCTTATTATCGTATAATGCATTTGTGGCATAAGATGATATTAGAGAATATTTTCTATAAATAAAGCCCCATAGTTTAGAAATAAAATAAAATAGTAATAAAAATAAAAGTCCAAAGATTTTATGTTAAAATTCTAAAAAGTTTTAAATTGATTATGTTCCTTAGAATCTACATATTTGTCCTTTAATAATATATTTTAAAATTTATTTCAAACTGCTCACACAGTAAATTCATATGTAGAAGAAATCGAAACAAATTTTTTTCAGAAATTGTATCTTCTTTATGGTGAAATGATTATATTTTTGCACATTTACTTAGTTACATGTATTTGTAACTTTAAGGCTATTTAATTCTTTCTGCTAATAATAATAGCAATGATAAGAATAACTGACATGTGTATTAAATCACTGACTCTCTATATAACTTTAGAAAACAGTCTTTACTAATCCCATTTTACAGATGAGGAAATTGTGACTTAGAATATTTAATTAACTTGGCCAAAGTCTCATATCCACTAAATGTCATAATTAGGCTGTATTAAGATCTTTATGACTCCAACATGCTGGAAGTCTGGCACTGTTATACCCCATTTCTAAACATAATGAAGTTGAAAATTTTTTATTATCTTGTGTCGATACTTTTCTTATATAAAAATAATATACACCAGTGAGAGTTTGTCTTTTTATTGTTACTGAGACAAAAATTAAATATATATTACATGTATATTTATAAACACTAAGAATATATTTTCAGCATTAGAAAATAAAATGAAATAATCAGATACTAAACAGCATTGTTTTTGCTTAAAATATTAGATTACAAGGTTCTCACATTAGAGCTGTTTTTCTCACTTCTTTCCATCCCTCCCTCCCTTCCTACCTCTTTTTCTCTCTTTCTCTTTGTCTCTCTCATTTCTTTCTTTCTTGAGGGTTTGCTAAAATATAATAAAACAATCTGAGACTTCTGAGTCAAGTAATATTTCAGTTTTATATTCTATGTATATTATTGTATAGCCAGAGAATTTAGATGTGTTGCCTGTATTTTCTCTATGGCTCATCTTTTTTCTCCTGATTCTTGTATTAGGGTTACCATCTACTTCACACTGCTTCCTGAGGATTAAATGAAGCAACACAATAAGGTAAGCACTCAGTGAATGCTTATCCTCTTTCTCTCTCTCTCTTTTTTTTTTTCTTAAGGTAGGGAAATTCAAAGCACTAAGAGTGCATATCTTTTCTTTTTTTCCCTGTCTTTCTTTTGTGTCTGCTGGGTGAACAATATGATTTCAGATACCAAGTACTATATAGATTATCTTGCTGTTTTTTTCCCACTTAAAGAAAAATTGTGGTAGAAATAGATAACATGATTTATGTTATGATGACAATTTAACGTATTTTATTTTTGTGAAAAAACACTGTTGTGATTAGGGTTAGTATTTCCTATAACACATATAGTGAAAAAGGTCATTTTATAGAAATTATTATAGATAATCTTTCAATTTGTTTCCATTTTAATAATACATACATACACATGATTTTCGGAGGTGTGTGTGCTTGTTTGTATGTGAGCTTTATTTTCAAAATAACATCGAATGAAATTTTGAACCATTTTATCGTGCCACATGTAGAACGATGAGGTATATAAGGGTAATTATGGTTCAAATAATACTATGTAATTGAATACAATTGAGTTCCGTAGACATGACACAAGGGAATTGTACTCTTGTAATAACCATTCAAGCAAGATCTAATAAGCTTTGCTTCTATAGGCCAAGTGACTTTGAGAACACACAAAACGTGAAATGCCTATGATTTATATTGCCAAAAATGTTTCATTATCCTCATGCAATGGGATTTATAATAAATGCAAAACTCATTGCTCTGCATGTTCTTATCTGTCATTAATATGGATGAGACAGTGAATAGCAAATTTATCTTAGAAATATTGAGTCACTAAATTATTTTCTAAATATCATGCAGGTAGATGTTTGATAGTTTTGATTTAACAAGTTGTGAAATTTGGTAGCTATTAACTGACTATTATCCTTTATTTTCTACTTAGTTCTCCATTATTGATTACTCTGTTTATCATATATCATTGTAGAAACCTGAACCTAACTACCCATATAATCTTTAAGCATATTGGAGCCACAATTTATTTCTTACATGTGTTTTTCTATTCTCTTAAAGATTACCTTATTTTAAAATAAATATGTATTTTAAACAAAATATTATTGAAAAATATGTGTTATTTATAGTTGAAATTCTCTCATTATAATTTATTTAACTGTCTCTTTCTTACACGCTACCTCTATTTCTTTCTCTCTGTGTTGCCTTAATCTTCATCTCTTTCTTCAAGATGAGCATCTATTTGTAAAATAATATTTCTTAAATATTGAAAAATACATAACCAACTTTAGTGATCTCCATATGCTTTTAATGGAAACTGGCTTCAAGGCAATGATCAGCATGGTTTTATATTTTTATTCAAAGCATTTGCATAAGGTTAGATTAAGGTTTTTTAATTTCAGCAAAATAAATCATCAATATTGTGTTTTATTTTCCATATTTTTAATTTAATTTTTTTCTTTTAAATTCTAATTTTCTGCCACTGTGTTCAGATTTACAATAAACATCTCTGATCTACAAAATAATGTAACATATTTCTTTATCACTCATTTCCCAGAGTAGATGTTTCTTCAGCTTTTTAAACTTATTCTTGAGGTTTTTATTTAATGTCTATGTTGATGCCAGCTATCTTTATATACTAGTGCTATGTCTCTGAACAAACACGTATGTGTGAGACTAGACATTTATAATGCGGAATTTTACTGAGTCTTTCAACACAGTATCAGATAATTGTCTCTAAAACTGTTTTTCTATATCTTAGTCAGTCTTTAAATGGAATAGAACAAAAATGTTATTAAATATTCTGGACACATTTAATAAATAACTATTTTACAATGATTGGATTCTTTAAAGCATCTCCCAACATAATCATGAGTGATTATATAGATCTCTTGCAATGATAAAGAAGGCTTACATTATGAGTTAGTCTTTACCATGGAAACAAGCCATCAATTTTAGATAATAACATAAACTTAACTTTTATCAGAGACATTTCTCTAGTTTTCAGCACTCTATCTTATGGGACCTTGATCACCAAGTTAAAGAGGCAAACCAAACATCACAAATTGTCCTTAGATATTGGGAAAATGAATACAGTCACATTCTACAAAGAATATTGAGAGATCAGTTAAACCAAAAGTAGACACATATTTTTTTCTTATCATTTAATTAACTTTTGTTAAAATTTTCTTTTCTTATAGTTAGGTGAACTATCTGATGAATAGCCTTTGATAATACCTAGCTAGTTTTCAATTCCTCATTTTACAAACTCAAAGGGGGTAAATAACATTCAAGCACACAGAGCTAGTTTAAGGCAAATCAGAATTTAAAAGCTGTTCTTAAACTCTCTGAGGAAGTTACACATTCAGTGGAAGAAAAGATCAATAAGGAGTGCAACATTATCAGAGTAATGATCATTGTAAAGCAACCCTGATGAGCTAGATAATCTCCACAGGCAGAAACAATAAGATACTCAAATATCCTGTCAGAACAATATGCAGCTTTGGGAGGAGGAAAAAATGAATACATTTAACTCATCTGGAAGTATTGACAAATCACTGAGGTTAAAAAATTTTAATATAGCAATATGGACCCTTGCCATTAGAAATAGGCTGATTCTCTCTAAATATAGGCTTTGCCTAAAATTTAGCTTGTAATTCAGAGCTTCTAACAATGCCAGACCTTGGAAACAGAGTTTAGACATTGAATTGCATCCTTCATCCGAATCTGGCAGGATCTTTATGGGTAATTAGAGAAACATTACACAATGAACACTATTAGGAGCTAAATAAATAATTAAAAATGAAAACTATTTGAATTTATTACAGCAAAAGGTGTTGCAATTTTACTGAAATGTTACTTTTACTGTAAACACATACTTATATGGTGGCAATTTTAGAATAAGGAGATGG
>NW_006439757.1:6012912-6077144 GCF_000325575.1 Pteropus alecto
TCAGGGAACTGTTTTATTATTAATTAGTTTCTTATTTCATTTTAGTTTTCTTAAATACAAACATTGGTTTTGCTATGATTTCTCCATTCTCTTACAGCATTAAATTACATAATTCCTGATTTTTTTATATTAATAAAAGTCACATTATAATAATCTACACAAGGATAAAGGGACTTGATATGGGCAAATAAAATTAAGAACATTATTAATAATTTGTATTAATATATAGTAGTATTATTGAAGAAACCTTTGGGAATTAATTTAATAACTTTGTCACAAAGTAGTTAATGAACAAAATAAACTCAATACAACGAATGTTGAGTAGATTCAAAATACTTTTAAGACACAGACTGGCCCTGTTTTGAGTATACTCTAAGTGGTTGGAAACTATACAACACATACATCAATTTTGTAAAAAGAAAATGTCTCTAAAGGAAAATGTCATGTGTTAAGCATGTGTAATGATTTTAGACCTTATATCTTAACTGTATTCAAATAAACCCCTCAGTTAACTTTCCTGAAAAATATAGACACCATAGAATTATATTAGAAATGTATCTTGTCTATAATGTTGAAAGAAGTAGAAAGATAAGATTTAGGAAAATATTTGCAAAAGGTAAATGAATCCATCAAGAGGACAATTGACATTTTCTCAACTCCTTACTGTCTTCCTTAAGTACAAAAATATGTCTTGGGAATAGAGAATTGTCTATGGTAGAAAAATTCCAGGAACATACCTAGGGTTTGCATAGGTTTCTAGACAAGAAGAAAACTTGGCAGGAGGCAGCCTTTGGGTAAATTTTAGCTTGTACCTCTGTAGCTGACATCAGAGATAGACTCATTCATTCCTTCTAATATCCTTCTTGTTGAATTCTTTCCACATAGAATCCTGAGACATTATAGATGGAATTACTGGAAGTTACTGGTTTTTCTTTTCTAAGAAGATTGTTGAGTAGACAGTTTTATTATCTGGAATTATTGCTGGTCCTTTGCAAGCTTGCTTTACAGATATACACACTTGGTACCACAGGGACGTAATGGGTATTAATCTTGGTAGTTTAAAATCTAGGTATATTGTCTGAGCCAATTAGTAAGAACAGAGCAGACTTTCATGTATTGACACCAACTTCCCTATTATTGCCCTGTTCTCCAGTGAATAGACATTATAAAGCAGAAGGGGTGTGTGTGTGTGTGTGTGTGTGTGTGTGTGTGTGTGTGTGTGTGTGTGTGTGTGTGTGTGTTCTGAATCAGGGATACAGACTAAGGTACTCCCAGAAAGAAAGCAGAGAAAAATGATGTGGAAATAAACTACAAATATTTAGCTGGTTAAATATCATTGGTAAGATTACACAATAGGATTCAATTATAAGATTAGTACAAATAAAACATTATATCTGTTTAATTCAATGAATAGAAATGTTTTTGAATGATTATAGTTCCAATTTTCATATTATTTGTGTAATTCTGTACTAAATTTCTTGATATGAAAGTAATGATAAAAGCCTAAAATATTTATCATCTCTCATTTCTTATCAATTTTTATAATATAAAGAAATGGGCTGGAGGAGAAAATCCATGCCATTTGAAAACTTTTTCATAAAAAAATGCAACTATATGGATTAATTTCTAGATATTTCATTTTTTTCTGTAGTTTGTATGGTTTCTCATAAAATACAAAGTCAAGCAATTTAGAAAATATTATAATATGGGGTTTTAAGCTTGATTATAAAGAAAACATGGATCATTGTTTGGAAGGACATGTAAAAGGAGTATTAGAATTGAATAAAAGTTTGGCAGATGGAGCTGTATTAACTCACTAGAGGTTGGAAACCATGAAAATCTTGTAGAAGCTATTGGTACAGTAGTGTGAATTTCTCCAGAAGTCCTTAGCCGTTCAGAAGTAAAAGGAGAATGCAGATGGTAGAGTTTTGGGATCAGTAAGGCGGGAAAGTAAGAGTCAAAAACAAAAACAAAAACAAGATGGACTCATCCTGGCAAAGCTGAACCCCAGATTTTCTCAAGCTACATTCCTTTCAGGAACAAACATTTACTACATAAATCTACTGCCCTGATATATGGCAAACTCAAATATAATATGAGATCTAATAAACAAAATTTGGTCAAAGATAACTTCTCTAAAAGCTGTGTTTCTAAATTTTGTGAATATGAAACCAGTTCTCTCATAGTCCTGCAGATTTTGTTAACTTTTTGGTCTTTTTTTTTTTTTTAAAAAAAAACATGGAAGACTTACTATTGAACTAATTTAGCTTTCACTGTCTTAAAGATACCATATTCATTCCAGAAATAGCCCAGTTTTCAGGTGTTAAGGCAATTTCCTTTCTCCTGGGGTCTATGTGAGGTACCTAGGACTGAGACCAAGCCCAGTTAGAACCACAGAGAATGAGGACTGGGGCTTGGCTTCGGTTTCTTTGGACTTTCATTAAAAAAGAACACATTTTGATTTGAGATTTAATATTTTTGGATTCCAAATAAAATATTAAAATTACTTTTTTCAATTTAATGAAACAAATTTTTATTTCATTGAATTCCAAGCTACATTTTCTTTTTTCTGGGAGATTTAGAAAGTTAAAGTCCATATTCTAATTTAAATATATATTTTTATTACATAAAATCTAGTAATAAAACATATTTTATTACATAAATCTCTAAGTATAAACAGTCTTTAAAGAGAATAGAACAAAAATACTAGTAAACATGAACACATTCAATTATATATGTATCACATATATAATATGTTATGTTTTACACTCAGAGTTATTTGAAACCATATGAATCTAAATTGACTGTTGAAAATTCTGATCTTTGCTCATGTGCTTTTTAACATTACAGTATGAGTAATTTTAATTGAGAAGTAATGTATGGTTTTTGTGCAGCCCTTGTGGAGAATTTTTCACTGAAGAGTGCTTTTGCATTAGTTGGTTTTTCTGGGTGCTGGGGCAGTGTCAGTTTTCAGGACTTGATTTTTATGATAATTTCTCAACTTGGGCATTCTCTATCAATAAGTAGGGCATAAATTCTAACTCCGAAATCATGCATGGAATAACTTATGGTTACCAATTATCTAGAGAGAGATTTTTTTCTTCAACCTAGAGACTAGATAGTGATAGAAACACTTTGTAGGTTTCCTTTGCTTGTTAAGTGGGTTATTTTGACTAGTTCAGGTGCTTTTACTAGTCTACCCTTTATTGAGCCCTTCAAGAATTTCTGCTTTACATGATGGTCTTAATTGATCTCCCATCTTCATTCTTGGCTCAGGTCTTGTATTTTTCCCCGTCATAAGTGGTAAAGGGCACAGCCATTTGTTACTGCAGCTGTCCTCTGTCCCATAATTGAGTAGCCAATACAACCCCTCAATTATGTGCTTACTGAACTGCTCTTTGTTATTCTGTATTCCTAGCACCAAGGGTTTTAATGTAATTTAATTTTGTTTGAAATTATGCATTTAAAGAAATGTTAAAATTTTATGTGACATCTCTAGATATTAGCAGTGGGAAAAACTTCTGGCTGTCATTTAACAGGTTGCTGGGAACGGAAGTTTTTATTTGAGTATTATTATTAAATATTTAAACTTTTTAAAATTTATTTCCTACATTGATTAGTCTATTCAAGTTCATTATTTCCTGGGATTTTGATAATATATACTTTATAAGAAATATTCTAATTCTTTTAGATTTCCAAATTTCTTATTATAGAATTATAATTTGTTATTAAATATTGAAAAAATCTGAAGATTTAAGTGCTTGCCACATTCTAGGCACTATTCTGTGCACCAGGATATAATAATAAACCAAATAGTTATTTTCTTTGCCTTCAATACAATCAAATTAGAAATTAAAATATAGTGGACTATAAGAATTCTTAGATGCTTTCTATTTTAAATTTCTTATTATAGAATTATAATTTGTTATTAAATATTGAAAAAATCTGAAGATTTAAGTGCTTGCCACATTCTAGGCACTATTCTGTGCACCAGGATATAATAATAAACCAAATAGTTATTTTCTTTGCCTTCAATACAATCAAATTAGAAATTAAAATATAGTGGACTATAAGAATTCTTAGATGCTTTCTATTTTTGCAAACAGAAAAAATAATATTGCTTTAAAATATAAAGACAAGATTATCTCAAACAATATATTGAAGTTGGCAGACAAAGTCTAGGGCAGAAGTACAACTATGAAATAAGGAACCAAACAATATTATTATGAATCTGCCACCTTTAATATAGAATTATTTTTGTGTATGATGATGTTTTTCTCACGCTTATTGCCTTGTGCTATCATGTGGCTGCTACAGTTTGAGGAAATTCAAGAAAGGAAGAAAGGGAGAAACACGAAGCTATTAACTCTTGATTCTGTTTCTTTTAAAGGCAAAATTTTCTTTCTATTAATCCTCCATAAGACATTTGCTATTATCCAGAACTTTCACATAATCAGTTCTGACTTAAAGGAAGCATAAATACTAAATGTCTGGCAAAAAAACCCCGAATTACCAAAAGTGGTTTAAAGCATGCGTTGGCAAACTTTTAATGTAAAGGCCAGAGAGTAGTATTTTAGGCTTTGAGAATCGAATAGTCTCCTTTGCAACTTCCTAGTTCTGCTAGTGGACTGTGAAAGCAGCATGGATAATATGCAGATAAATGCGAATGGCTGCAGTCCGATAAATTAATTTATACAAACAGGCAGTGGGCCAGATTTGGCCCATAGACTTTACAGTTTTGAACTGATCATGATTTGTTTCCTGTGGCAAGACAAATTGTTGCTCTAAAAAATAAAATAAAAAAAGGAAGAAAGAAGTGATCTTTCTGTCAAAGAGGAATAGAGTGTTGGAAGTATGACCACAAGTACTAAATTTAAATGTATTTATTTTTAGCTGTGATTTCTTACTGGCACAGGCATTAAAAACTGTATCTTTTAATTTCCCATTGTGAGTAAACATTTTTCAATGAAATTTTCTCCTTTTCATGGCTTTCCAGACCATTTAAATTTTCTTGTTGGTATGTATGTATGTATGTATGTATGTATGTATGTATGTACGTACTTAGTTTAAGTTATTTATGAATGGACTCTTTCATTTCTAAATAGTAAAATTTTTGTTCTGCATGTTACTATTTATTTTTAATTGGAATGTATTAATGTGTCTTGTAAATGTTAGTTCTGAAATTGTTTTAAAGATTTCATGGTAAACAAGTATGTAAAATATTTAAATTATTTGCAAATGCTTCATAAATATGCACAAAAGAAAAGAAAAAATATACATTTTTATGCATGGGTGTAGGTATTCATAAAAATTATATATTAGTTTGTTCTTTTTGTTTCTTAGATTCTGCATATAAGTGAAATTATATAGAATTTATCTTTCTCTGTCTGACTTATTTCACTCAGTATAATAATCTCTAGGTCCATCCATGTTGTTGTAAATGGTAGGATTTCATTTTTTTATGGCTGGGTAATATTCCATTGTATATTTGAATCATAACTTCTTTATCCAATCGTCTGTCACTGATTATTTAGGCTCCTTCTATATCTTGCCTATTATGAATAGCACTGCCATGAACATGTACTGTATGCTTGAAACTAATAACAGAATAAAATCAAATGCTAAAAAAACTATATATATATATGTAAACATATTCTATTAAACTTTAAATTGCTCTACTGAAATAGAATGTGTTCAAAATAAAATCAGCTACATGATATTTATGCAAAACATCTTATAATTAAGTGATAAAAAATATTCTATGTAAAGAGCATATGTATATGTGTATTAGGTGTTTGTTTCACTGGCACTCAACCCATCAGTTTTATCCTTCTCTGCTATAGCAGTGACTAGAAAGGTTAAAACACATTTTCCTGTCTCTATTGTAGCTAGGAATAGCTCCTGAAAATATGACACCATTGCACAGAATTTGAAAGTGAGGCAGGAATCATCTTCTTATATTCTTGCATTATATACTTTGTATAATGGTATAAAAATTTCATTATATAATATAGCTCTTTATCCTGTTTAATTTTTTACTACTGCTTTCCTTTTACTTGAATTTTTCTGATCTCTTTTCTCATCTGTACTTATCATAGTGCAATGCTTCAGAAGACCATTGTTAGTATTTCAAGGGAATTTGGTGATTAAACATGATAGAAGGGGCTGGGTGAGGGGACGTCAAGGAATTACCACAGGACTATTGTTTCCAAGGTTATCTGACCCTAGTGGAAATCTGGAATCTATACACCTGCTGCTGCTTCCACTTTCACCACTGCGACTTCATGCTCTAGTGTTTCAGACTCTGAAATTAATGCCCGGTAGCCACACATGGTAACAGTATTATCTGTTTGCCAGACATCACAGCTGCAGGGAGATGGCACTTACCTCACTTCTAAATTCTGTGCCTTTATACCTCATTCTCAGAAGCTGCCTGGCATCAGGACTCTAACTGCAAGAGAGGGTGGAAAATATTTTTTGACCTTTCCAATCACTGCTGTTCCAGGAGAGGATAGAATGGATGGGATCGGGCATGAGCGACAGAAGCAACACGTAATGTCCATGTTCCTCATATCCAAACTTTCTTTATCACATTATTTAAGATGTTGTAAATGTCAGAGCCGGAGTTATTTTTTTGGCTTAATCTGACAGTGTTTTCCTTTTAGTAGAAAAATTAGTCTTTTTATTTTTGGAACAGTATATAAATTGGTAGTATTTCTTTCATGTTGTGCGTAAGATGACCTGAATGAATGTTATTTCCTTCTTCCTGTTGTCTTGTTATTGGTAAAATATTCATGTTACTATTGTTCTCAGTCTGATACTCCTGTTAATTTAATATGAAAACAGAACACCATTTCCTCACTGATATTCTCCGTGCATTACTTCCCAGTAAGATGTATCTCTCTGAATGTGGTTGTTTTCTCTTGCTCCTCATCTCCAAATGAGACCTTTAGAATGTTTTAAATTCTTTTCTTCCTTCTTCACTTTGTCATTTCATCTTTTACCTTTCCTTCCTCTATTTTTCTCCTCTCTCTCTCTCTTCCCAGCTACTACTTACCTCCAACTCTGGGTGTTTTGCTGAGGTAGTCAAGTACTTTTAGCTTCAGAATCAATGTTTAGCACCTATATTAGGTATTCCTGAAGAGTTTATCACTAAACATTTAGATGAAATAATAGATTCTACTTTAAGAACTCTGCTTGGTTCTTAGTGACCCATTTTATATTGGTGTCCATCTGGGTTTTATAATAGTTCAATAGATTGATAGTATAATTCATTGGTCATCACTGCTTCATTTCCTCTACACACAAAGTATTAAAATGGTTGACCATCAGTATATAATAAGTACGAAGGACCAAAAATAAGAATATTGTAAGTAAATATATCAATTGAGAATAAAGGTAAGAGAGAGTTGGAAAGAAAAGAATTGTCAATCTAATAGGGGAAGTTAGGTCTTTTAATAAACATTATTTCCAGTGATATGGAGGTTAATGAAAGACCCTGCCAGAGGATTGCTGAGATAAATTAGATTAAATAATTTCATTTGGAATGTATTGTCAAGAAATTATTTGTAAAAATGCTTTGTAAATTCTAAAATGATTCAAAAATATAAAATGATATTCAGTCTTCTCCTTCTTGTTTGTTTTTCATCTTCTCTGTTTTTCATTCCTATTATCATTATTATTAAATTATTGAATTGCCAGGACAAAATAACAATACCAATATTGAATTACCAGTATTAATATTAGTATGCTGATAGTTTAACATTTACTGAATATTAAAGGTGTTTTGAAAATAACATAAACATATTATAGAACATACAATATAACTATGAAATATAAGCTTCATGCATTATTTGATATAAGTTATTAGCAGTAAAATATACAAAATGTAGATCCCACATAAATAAAGAATATTAATCAGAAAATTTTAAATGAAATAATATTATGTAATTAAATTGTGATGCTTGGATATAAATTTGTCATTTGTGTCATAATCAAATCTGGAACACAATTTTTAGTAATTTTCCATCTGCTGAAAAGTTCTTTTTAACTACTTTAGATGAGTCTTGATGGAAAATTAGTTGTAATCTAATTACAAATACTGTCCTCTTGATTCCTTCATCTTCAAATAATTTTTTGTTTGTTACTTTTGAGAACTCTAGATTCCTCATGTATAGATTGATATTTCAAAGAAGACTTAATTGTATTATTTTAATACCATCACATTAACTTTTTACTTAAGAAAGTCTACACTAGAGGAAGGATTATCTTGTAAATCACACTGTTTATTATATTTTATTTTTTCTTTTGAAAATTCTGGAAATATAAGACCATGCACATTTGCTTGATACACATTTTTAATGTATATGTCACAATTGAGAAATTTTTATGTTTCATATATTTTGAATATATAGAAGTAATAGAATTTTATACTAAAAATTATAGGTACTGTATAAACTGTACTGCATACTAAGATATGGGATTTAAAAATGTGATATTATAATCATTACAGTCACTATTATGATCATCATCATCTGATATTTTTAAGAGTGTTGATACACAACAGTGTAAAGGAGATCGTGAGCAAGGTGCATAGAAAGGAAAAAGTAGTCAAGATTTAAATTAGAAAAATGATTGTAAAAGTAGATACAATTAGGCTTTACTAAAGTAGACATTGATAATCTATCATCTATCTATTTTTAATTTTCACCAATTTTTCCTAGTCTTTTTTTGAGGATGAACCATGGGAGACTGTAAAATTTCTATTTCTACAATTTGATATTGTTTGAACAAAGATTGCCACTTAACTGTGTGAAGTCAATGACTGTATAATACAATACTATTATGCACTATAAAGTTTCAAGTTTACATTTAGTGAATTCATCCTTTTGTTTTTAAATCTGAATACCAGAAAGTAAAAGGATATTTTCAACAAATTTATGAAATTTATAATAGCTTTCTTGGGGACATTTTGCCAAGCATCTCTGGGGATATTCTTGAAAAACATTTATATAATTTTTTTTTTCTTTTGAGAAAATGAAGCAGAAAACATTTTGTTCTCTTTTTAATTTCATTTTAAATATCCCTCCAGCAACTAAAAGTATTAGTGATTTAATAGCTAGTTTTTCTTTTAATGTCGTGATATCTTTTTGTATTTATTTTTGGGCAACCCATGTTAATTTATATTTCTGCTTACATAGTGGTTTTAGAAAGTCCATAGGTATAATTGGATGAGCATTGTGTGGCTCTCTCTAATTAGAATTTTCAGTAAGTTGAGCAGGAACTGCTTCTATTCTGATATGCATGTGTAATTTCCACTAAAGTGAGCAAGCATAACTAAGGACAATGTTTTCCCCTTTGAGCACTTTGAATTCTATGTGCTCCAGATGCTATGGAGACTCCTATGACTATTCCTTTATTCAAACTGTTAATTTGTTATGGCAGTATAATTCCTTATGAAATCATTTTTGTTTGTTTAAATGAAGTTTTAGACCCTCCAAAGTAATATAAGTTCTAGTTATGGAGGCGTTAACTTTTCAGTGATGGAAGAAATATTTGCTAAGTGAAATGAAAATATTTGTCAAGGCCATCATGCTTCTAGTTTGATGATTCTGGACAGGATGCTGAGACTAGCTGGCAGAAAGATATGAACATCCCTGCAGATTAAAATGCAAATTTTATTGCTGAAAACAACAATACACAGAAAGACCATAGAGTCTTTCAGCTTTCTGACAGCAGCTTACAGAATCAGTGCACTGAATCACTCAATATCTTTAAGTGTCTATCCTATTCTGGAACTCTCGTAAACATCTGCTCATACTGTACCCATGCCAAGTTCCAGTTTTAAGAATGTACAGGCTTCAAGATTAAATAACTCTTGGACTAAACATTTTCTCTAGAGTAGATATTGATTGAATATACTCATAATTAAAAAATAAAAAGAAGATGGGATAAAGTAAAAGGTGATAATATACCATCATATAGTGATATAAGCCTTCGATATGTAATTCTTATTCTTCAAAAAATTACAATTTGAACTTAATGTTTACTAAATTTGAATGTGATATTGCTTACAAAATATGATGTACTTTAATTCTGCAAGGGAAAGAAGAGACTAATGGGTTTATTCAACAAATACTTATTAAGTGATTGTCAGACACCAGGGCCTCTACTAGATTGAGTGGCTACAGAGAGAACAATGAAACAGTCTATCTTTCAACTTTTAAACACTTAGAGTTCAGCAGAGACATAGCCCCACAAACATCTAAGTCCAGTAAAATATGATAATACCTTGTTTAAACAGCACGTTCTATGTTCGAGATTGATTTTGTTGTAATCTTTCAATATCGAGAAGCCCTTCATCCAGAAATGGAAGAAAATTTTATTTTAAATTTGTCCATGGTAATATACATTCAGAAAAAGTGTCATTTAGTAGCTGATCACAAAATCTAATGCTGTCATCATCTTATAACAACCAGTTCTTTAGAGCTACTAAGAACAAACACCAAGTTGGATCTTGGCCAATAGTGGAAATATGGTAATAAATTTGGGGTATCTCTTTCTAGACTTCCTGATGATGTACTAGATGATTGACTTGATTTATTAGAGCGTACACTCTGGTCACTTGAGGTTTATTTAGGTTTACTCAGATATATTTTAATATATAATTTATTAAAAATTATTACTTTTTTCAACTTACTCCTAAGTTTTATTTTCTGAAATGAAATATTTAGAGTATGACTTTAATTTTAAATATTTAAAATACCTTATTGTAGCCCTGTATACATTGAGTAAAGTCAAATTTTTGCTTTTGCCTGAATTGTGCATACAACAGTCAAGGCTGATTCATCTGTAGATATTTAATATATAACATTTTATATTTAATTTTTCCTATCAACTAATATAATTCTAGGTTACTATAAACAATCCACATATTAACTTAATATGGCTATGCAAGGTATAATCATTAATGTATGTATGTAAAAAATCCTTGCCTGTATTTTGAATTCAAATTAAAATAATTAGGAAAGTTTTTTTATTTTATTATTTACATTTTAAATTTATTCATGCCTCTGTATTTCTTCATTATTTTGAATAACCTAGAGTTAATATTTACTTTATCTTCAATTTCTTTTATGTGTGCTTTAAAATGTTCCTTTCTTTTCTATAATCTCTAACTGTAATATAGGATTTTAACAATGTATAAAAAAAGAGTTTTAATGAACATTTCTGATATTTTCTTACATTGTACGTCATTGCTAATATTTTTCTGTTAAAGTATTACTGATTCTGAAAAGTATGGGGCATCGGATTTTACACATTTCTGGTTTGCATGTAGCATAAATCATCCTATGTAGTGTAATAGCCCAAAGGGAAACTAGAAAATAAATGCACATTAATGCAATTATTGTTTAATACCTAAGAATATATTATCTTCCCTTCATGGGTGGAATGATGTACTACTGTGAAAGATGAGAAGGTTGACTCTTGACCTGTAAACTGAGGGCAGAAAATTTCATGAAAGTATCATCACAAACCACTGTTTTATTAATTTTTCTTTCTGTGAGGGAGTTCAAGTATTCAAAATTAACAAATGCCATCCTTAGGCATTAAAGACAATAGTAAAACAAACAATGCACATATGTATTAGATGGTTTCAGAATAGCCTTGCTCTCTTAGTAGATTTTTGTAATTAAAACTGTTGAATAGGGGGAGTGAGTTTGTCAGCAATTGTTTTGCATATCTGTAAGAGCTATACTCCCTGCCATCAATCAGATTTGATGGGAGAGAAAAGGTCTCAAAAACGTAGTCTCTCTTTCTATGGATCCTTCTATGAATAAAACTTTCTAAACATCGAGAATTTTTAAAAATGAGAATTTCTACCAATTTTGGGTTTCACATATGTTTGACATTTAAAAATGGTAATGTGTGGAAGAAATGTCTTCTGTCAACTAATGACCTTTTCTTATGAAGCCAAAGTTTTATGTGTCTATTTAAATCTATGAGTTAGAGAACACACACACACACACACACACCCACACACACACACCCATACTTAAACTCAGGTGGTCACAGCTTTTCCTACTCCAATTTTTTATTGATGTTTTTAAAGATAGCCTTAATGTTCTCTTTCACTCAGTTGATTTGCTTGAAAAGAGGACCGAGGCCAAGCATACCATTACTCAAGAATTCATAGTTCCCAGGCCAACGGAATAAGCCTGGTTACTTTCCAGTAACTGTAATTTTAGTCACACAATTGTTAAAAGTCATTGACAGGAAATAATGAACACATGGCTGATATATTTTGAATGATAACTCTTTCATTTTTATCTTAGGAATCCAAAGGCTATTTATTTTCTCTGGCAAAACTTCTCTTATAAAATGTTGTGACTTTCATATTCAAAACTTCATGTTATTATATTTGGGAAATGAAATATATTTCATATTTTTAAAGTGAACTCAGTGAGTAAAGGTTCCATTATAATCTTTTATCATAATTTGGCATATATGTGATAAATTTTGAGGACATAATAATATTTATTTACAAAATAATCTATAGTCGAATAGAGAAAAAAATGAACATGGGTATGAAAGTCACATGTTTATATGTTTTTTTAAAGGCAATATAGAAAAACAATTTTCAAAAGACAATGCATGACAGTCAAATGGTAGTGTATATAATAAATAATGACACCATATGTCATATTTATATATAATATAGTTATGTATAATTTTTGACATTTATTGAATTTTTACTGTTTATCAGGCACTGGACTAAGCTCTTCATGTCATTTTTATCCTTACAAAAATTTTAGGAATTAAGTACTAATTCCTATGGGTTTCGAGTTTGATGAGATTTCTCTGTGAGAAAAAGCCTAAAATTACTTTTGAAGGGTGGGAAATTTGAGCTGTGTCCTTAAGTGTCTGATTACTAGTACTAGAAATCATTCTCAAGTCTAGAGGAGGACATTATAAATAAAGATCAGTTTTGAGAAAAGGTGTGGCAACAGATTTGTGATGACATCATTTAGAAAATACTGACAAGATCAATTTGGCAGTTGGGAAATAGTGTATAATATGACTGGGAAATTATATAATTTCAGAACACAGCTTCAGAGAGTTTGTGCACTTGGTTAAGATTGCTAGTCTCATATATTGCTTAATATATATCAGATATTGGGTGAAAGGCTATACGCATAAGAAATAATAACTCATTTTATACTTCCGTGAGCCGTATGAGATGTGTACTTCTATTATGTTCATTTAACCACCAATGAAACTGAAGCACGAGTTTAACTTGCCCAAAGTCAAACAAAAAGTAAGTGGCAAAGTGAATTTTCTCCAGTAGAAAATGATAGTCATGGTATCTGATTAAGTTGTACAGGACAGGGAGAAATTAAAGATTAAAGATTGTAAAGTTTTTGAGACTAGTAAAATGAGAGAATAATATTGCCACTGTCAAAATAGGAAGTTGGAAAAAAATCCAATAGTGACCACTTAACTGAAATGGCATGCTTTCTTCTGCATTTTCAGGACATAAAGGAACTAAGATAAATTTCTCAAGAGCACTATTATGAAAATTGAATCAAGACCTACTGTTTTGTTTTGTTTTTTAATTTCACTTGACTGTATACAAAGACAGCTTTACTATAAGAATGTTAAAAATCCTCAGAGGGATTGTTCTGGACAATATATTATCAGAAAATAACCTGTAGTTTACATGTAAGTGTTAGACTCTGGTACACAACCAATTTATTTATATATTCTTGAGTTATGAAGTGAAGGTAGTTCTCAGGAGAGAAAAATTCTGATAGTAAATTTACATTAAGAACAATCATCATTTATGTATTATTTTTCAGTTGTTGAAAGGATTGCATGCTAGAGTGTTATCGAAGAATCTGTGCATCTCCTGGGGAGTAGGGCCAAGTTTATCATCTGTGGAGAGAGAAACTGCAAGTTCAAGTCTGGTTCTAAGACGTACTAATTTGACCTTAGGGACATTTGTTTTATAGTCTCAGTGTCTTTATTTTAAATATATGAATAGTTTTAGAGATTGTGAGATTATTTTTTAAATAAGACAGTACATGTACTTTGCAAATGATTATAAATGTACAGGGTTTATATTATAAACATAGTTTCCATGGGCGACCAGTGTCAAGTGGAAGACAGACACTTCTAACAGCAAGGAGAAATGCAACACTGAAGTCCTCTTTGTTAGATGAAGGAAACTGATTTCATCATGACACTGGCTCAAATTGCCTGGGTGTTGAGTTACACATTATAGAATGTAGGTGGCATTAGCTGAATCAACAGCCAGCTTTAATTTTTGTTTTGCAAGAGTGCCTGAATCATTCTATATTTTATTTTATAGAATAATAATTAGAAACAATTTATTTTCTCCACTTCCCTAGCTATCAGGGGGAAAAAATTTTCTGTGTGTAAAGTTCTTTGTGTGCCTACTCAATCTGTAGGTTAATCAAAATAAATGATAAATTATTTCTATAATCTCATTGTTTCAATCTGGCCACCCATTTTTTTTTAAATATTTAATTTACTGCTACTTTTAGATTTTGAGGTAGTCATTTGGCAATTGTAATAATTTCTGATTTAAATGTTTCACTATGTATCTAATTTGCTGGCCATTCAGAGCTCTGAATTAGAAATCTCTGTAATTCAGAATTAATTAAAAAGAGTATTGTAATGATAGAACTTCAGCATCAAAAACACAATGCCTAACCAGGCAAGAATGCTGTGGAAGAAATATCTTTGACAACTATGTTATCAAACAACATTGACCAGGCTGGCAAATACTAACAATGACAATCACCTCTTGTTGATGCTCAAATGGTCACTGTGCATCCTGGCATTTTGTTCATCTTATTTCAAATGGCAAGAGAGTTTAAATACACAGAATAATTACCTGAAAGCTGAACAGATTGGATTGGACTTCGTAGCCTCATCAGAATTCAGCAGCAGTACAAAAGGATGAAAATGATCATAACATAAAAAGAAAATAAAAGATTGGCACAGATAAACAAATATCTATGTTATTCTTTAATTAATATGAGGAAGGAAGAGTTTGTATGACCTTAAATTTTTTTTCCCACCACTTTTTAGGTAGTATAAGACTATAAAGTTAATTGCTTTGAAGATTTCTCGTTACCATTCATGCAAACCTTAAAGAACCAAATCTGGTCAGAAGGGAAACAGATGGAGAGGGTCATATTCTTTCCTATGAGCTTTATCACTACATTGTCATTCAAAGCATAATTCCACAGAGTTAAAATAGCATCACAAAAAGGATGCACCACCCATTATAATTGAGCTATATGCAGCTGTGTCATAAGTCATAGCTATATTACTAATAAAGATCCTCAACATATTCTGTCAGGTGATTTTCATTAAATTAAAAAAGATTTGTGGAATAAATCCAGTTTATAGTAAAACAGATGTTTTATTTTATATTTACTCAGGCTTAGACTGACACCTAATTATTTTACATGCGAGTCTGGAAATAAATATGTACTGTAGTTTGTTCCTAGAACTAAAAAAGAAAAGAAAAGGTTGACAAGTGGAACAAATAATAAATATGACAACTGCTCCTCGTAGGAAATTCTTTGTAGTTGTCATGAATTTCAGTTATGAGATATTGCCACTAATTTGAAGCCTAGAGCTAGTATGGATAGATAACATTACATGTAGCAGACTATTGGTGGAGAACTTCATGACTGAGCTAAGTTGAATGTATTTTTAGAGTCTGACATTTCTTTTTGAATATACACATAGCTGTGGGAAAAATCAATTTGAGACTCTTGGTGAGTGTGGGATTAATACAAGATAAGCAGTGTGAAATAGAGTAACAAAATTATACTTCCTAAAGGTACTAAGTATAGTTGCATAACAAATAATAAATATACATATATATATATATATACATTCTTTGTAAGATTCTTAGTAATAAAATAAAAATATAACTAAAAATGAAATACCCATTGATACAAGATTTCAAGTTACATTATGAGACACTTATAAGATAAAGTAATATATAGTCCTAAAAAAATGATGGCAATTTATATAGTTAATATGAAAAGTTTTTTAAATAATAAATGCATATTTTAGAATAGCATTTCTAGTATAATCCTATTAGTATGTAACTAATAAAAAATTGTGAAATTAATGATTAGAAATTAAATATAAGTTTTGTAAGAAAAAGCCAGATACTATAATTACTTTTAGAAACTAACAAATGAGGATAGTTATGGAGAAGGAACTTCTAATAATATTTTTCTTATCCTCTTTTATAGAGTTGGAAATTTTTAGCATGATAAAATACAATATATATTAAAGTAAAAGGTGTTATTTTAAAAAGATGACTGTTTCATATCATTCCTCCCCTAATTGTGTTCATCTTTCATAAATTCTGACTTTATGTATTTTTGGTCATTCAAAGAATCCAAAATACTCTTTGAGGCCTACAGCCATGCCACCCTGAACTAGCCCGATCCCGTCTGATCTTGGAAGCTAAGCAGAGTCAGGCCTGGTTAGTATTTGGTTGGGAGGGCAGGAGATCACCTAGGAAGACCAGGTGCTGTATGCGTACAAAATAAAATTAAAAAAAATAAGGGATTGTAAACTGACAAGGTCCTTGCAATCTGTGAGGTCAACCAAAGTTTGCCTTGCCTAAAAAAAAAAAAAAAAAATCCTCTTTGAAGATATATTCCAAAGACTTCCTATGTGGTTTTATATTATTTTGACAATAAACATTCTTTTATAAGAGAATTTCTATATGTTATTCACCTAATTAAAATAAATCAAACCATGGTAATGATGTACATTCTATTTAAATCTTCTTAGAAAACATGTGTAATGATTTTTTTAACAACTACTCTAAAAGCATTTTTAATATTCTATACTTAGTTAATATTATTTCAAATTTAATGAACACTTTTAGGATCTGTATTGTACAATGTCATATATATAATAATAAATAGAAAGAAAATCATTTATATATTAGATTAAATATTTAACCAAGTGGAGATAAAACTAAAATGACCATTGTGCAACATGAATGGATTTCCCTTGCAGATTGAACTTTAGTTTTCTTATTTATTGCTGCAATTAATAATTGTCAAAACCTTCAGGTATTTAACAATGAAGTAATATTATTTATTAAATAATTTCTAAATCTAAATATATAGTAAGCATCATGGATGTGTTTGATAACGTTACAGTGAATTTTGAGTTAGATTATATAAGTAATCTCCATGCTAAGTAGATTCGGTCGAAATCAGATTTCAATGGACTTAGAACTAAAAGCAGAGATAGGAAAAAATGTTCCTATCTTTGCTTTTATCTTCCTCTTTCAAAAATATTTTATTAAAAAAAGGAAAAGAGAGAGGTGTATTAATGGGCTAAGACTTTTAGACACAAAAAGAAAAATAATGTGTCATAAAGATTTGATGGCAGATGTTGAGTGTTCATACATACTGATCCTAATTTTATTATTAAATTGAAAAAATAAGAGATCATTTGTGGTTGAGTCATAGGACTAGATGAAGACATGGGAACACCATTGGTAGAATTAGTGTTCTAAGCAAGAAAAGTAAACAAATCTTCCTATCATCAATAAGGGGCTGAAGATTGTTGCTTCCATCCTCTGATTCTAGCTTGAAACTTTCACTTGCCCCAAGTGAGGAAAAAGGAGGAGGATGTTCTCTATTTCAGCTGTGGGTATACACAGTCATATTAACCTACTCTGTTCAAATGGTACTGCCTTATCCTCAGTTAAGATTAAGAAAGTCAAAGGAGGCCAAAGTATTTTAAATGTTCATATCTGAGTCAAGAAATTGTAAGTAATAGTCTTATTTTCATGAGAACATAGGTTAAAGAGATTTTGTTTCTAACCTAAGAACAAAGTTACTGGCAATGTAGGTTCAGAGGGCAGGCCTCCAGGGCCTCCTAACAGAATACGCTGCCTGCTACTGTTTGTATGGATAAGATGTTAGGTATGAAAATGAGTCACTTATGCTTTTGTAGAAGTCTTTTTTGGTTTCTTTCTTTGTTATTCAGTTGTTATATTAATCAGAGAACACGAACTTGGTATTAATGAATCTTCAAAAATATCTGTTTTTTTTTTTCTTTTTGATGTACTCAGAATCTATTATCTGCAACTCTCTATGATGAGCTAGGAAACAGGGAGAAACTCTTCCAAATCATGACTTATTAAAGAGAGAAAGTATAATATCACAACAGAGATAAAAGTTCCAGAATAGGAGTTTCTTTTACATCTGTACTGATAGCTTTAGTTAGAAATGTCAGTATAACATAAATAAGGCAGTAGAATTAATTTAGAAGTAGTCAGTAAAAGTTGCATATCACTTCATGAAAGGCTAAAATAAAAAACCCGCTGCGTGACTCCATGACAGAAAATATGCCTCATTGCCACATTAAATACTGAGGACGTTTCTTAAAAACCCAGTCTTACTTCAGTAGATTAGCTCATAGGAAAAAAAAAAAGACATCAACCTCTCCGTAACCCTGAACGTGAAATGAGAAATCTTACTAAAAACGGCTGCAGCTGCTTTTTCATGAGAAGAGGAGGTGATGATATGATAACAGATGCTCAGCTTCTCCCTCAGTGACAAAGCATATTGGTGATTTCAAGTAGGGCTGGCATCTCAAAGAAAGCAATTAGGTTCTTTGTGAATTATGGTGGTAAAGAAACCGAAGTAATTAGGACAGATTAAAGCATAGAAAGATAAATATCTTGCCCAAAGAGAGGTCGAAGCTACATGACCGCAGTTACTTTGGCAGGAAACAAAGCAGTGCATATGGTCGTGGGCAGCACTGCCTCATCCCAACTGTACATTTCATATACAATGATTATTAAAAGCCTTTAATTTAAGATGTCATATGTAGTCACATCAGGAAAGTATATTTGGTGAAAATATTTGCTGATGGTCTTGTAAAAGAGTTAAACACTGTAGGGGTATGTTTCAAAACTACTACTTTTGAGAGGAACTTTTATATGTTACATCATACACACTTAGAAAAGACTCTGGGGAATCATTTATAAGTTTGAAATCTATTCTCTAATTTCATATATATGTTATCTAGTTGGATTGTAGAAACTCTTTTTTTCAGACACACTTGGCTGTTTCTACTTTGTTTCTAGTCTGCTATCATGATATAGTGGGTTACCATCCTGAATATTATTTACTGGCAAAATAACAGGTGCACAGGCAATAACATGTAAAATTACTTAGTTTAGGCATTGAACCAATAAATGTACTTAGAAGACTGGTTTAGTTGTCGATTTTTTTTCAGTAGTCTTAAAAACCAATATTAAAGGTGAGAGTATTTCTATGGTTCTAAGATTAGAACACGGAAGTTAAATAAGGAATATATGTCCTAGCGTCAACGGCACAGATTGATAAACTAGCCTCCTTCAACAGGAATTAAATTTTCAGCTACACTCTATCATGGCCAGCTTTAGGTTGATATGAGTAATTCTCATCTGTGAGAGAATACCATACCCATTTCTGATAGTTTGCCCCTTACTCCCCTACCATTTATAAGGATGACTCTCCTAGACGAAGTGGAAGATCCTAGAAGATAATTTAAGTAATCCAAGAATTTAGAGTTAATCCTGAAAATACTTGGGGAAAATAGACTAATAGTAAAATGACAATCAATTTTCACTGCTACTAACTCTTCTCATTTCCGTCTTCCACATACACACATTTTAGATGTTTGAACACTTTGGGACCCTAAGAAAACAGAGTAAAATTGAGAGACACTCTCCTTTACTATGGTATCCAGTGAATGCTTATGTTCAAAGTTGATTCTGTGAAACTCCACTAAATTTCTATAAATTGTAAAATTTTACTATGTCCTCCAGTCTCTTCCCAGTTCCTTCTCCTTCCAACATCATGGCAACCCTCACAATTATGTGGGCGGAAGGTGAGATTTCTGATGCCTTCTGGAAAGCCTCCTTAATTTTCCTTTTGACGATTCACTATTCATAGCACTTGAAAATAACTAACCATTGTATGCTAAATATTTCAAAATCCGTATTTCATCCTTTTTCCTTTTTCAGAGTATTGAATTAAAACCAAGTAACTGAAATAAGAAACAATAGAGGAGAGCAACAGTACAGGGACTGAAATTGTATGGCCATAAAAAGTCTTCATGAGAATGACTGTAACAGAATAAGGATACATATGAAAGTTTTCTTTTCCTCAGTATCTGATTCTATTTAAGTAAAAATTTTAATATTCCTCAATGTATACACTCACTGATATATTAATTATTATAGTTTTTATATTTTCACATGATGCAAAAGTTGATAAAACTGTAGCTATTTTCTAATTCTTAAAACCTTCAGTTTTAAGATGATACCTACATTATACATGATATAAAAATGTAAAATAAACACATAAAGTATGTTCTTAAGACCTGAATTTTTAAAAATTTAGGTATCAACTATAAATATGAAGTTTAGCTTGTAACTGAGACAAAAATGTTTAAGTTTAGAAAAATAAGCACACTGAGTGCAAATATGTTTGAAATTTTAAGAGGTGTATACATTACTTTATAGGAAAGTAACTTAGTGGCTACAAGAAGGGAAAATGATGGTAATAATTTGAAATACAACAAATCAGTTTAAATCTATTCTGAAACCTTGAAGGTTTTCAATATCAGCAGTTTCACTTAAGATATTTTTCTATAACTGAAGTACTTCTTTAATCCCAACAAATATTGATTCCAGATGTGATAACATATGAATATGACAACAATTCCATTGGAAGGCTGATAAAATATTCACATACTTAAAGTCATGAAGAAATATCAAATATACAATTTAATATAAATAAAGGACATTATTTTATAATTTAATTGAATTGACACCAAACATAGCTTTTTAAGTAAAATTATATTACATTCACTTTCTAGGCAAGCAATGTAGATAGGATTTGCTTGACAAAGATTAACATCAGCCATCTTAAGGCATTTAAACATTGATTAAAAATTAAAAAGACATGAAAATGGGAATGAACAGTAAATATTCAATGTAGAAAAGACAATCATGTTGATTTTTAAAATTTGAAGTGTGTGGAAGGCACATACAATAGGGAATAGTGAATAATTTGGAAGATTTTAAGAGAAGGATGAAAACATTAGGTTGATATGTTTTATGCCATATTTATTAGAAGAGAGAGTTGGAAAATAAATCTAGTATTTAGAAATATGTGTCTTATGGTGAAATAAAGGAGATATTAAACAAAATGACTTGCCCTGTAATAAATCAGCTCTCAAAGGATTAGAGGTAGGACTAGCATGGATTGAAGTTTGAATAAAGATAAGATAACATGCATGAAAGCTTCACTAAAAGGAGAAACAATTTATAAATGGAAAAAGCCTATGCATAACTCTACAGAGTTTTGAAAACAAGTTATTTTGATCCTCTTAAAAGTAAAAGCGATTCCCAAGTCAATCCAAAATCCGACAAGCAATATCCAAATTAGTTCATTGGAAATTTAACTGTGGTGAACACAGAATGCAATATAAATAGTATTGAATTGTACACTTGAAACCTATTTAATCTTACCAATGTCATACCAATAATTTTAATAAAAATAATATATAATAGCTTATCCAAACTCTTCATGAAAATACTTCTATAGATAAACATAGAGATACCAAAATTGATGTCAGTCTTCTAACCTGAATTAATAGAAAACTAGAAAACATATTCTAGAGGAATTTTACATTAATTGTACAACACATTTAGGTGGATTATGAAGCACAGTTTTGGATTAAACACTTTCTTTATGCCAAACTCCAAGTGGATTGAGAACTCCTGAAAAGGCAGGAACTTTTTCAAACTAACCTGATTATATACCTTTTACTTAAGGACCCTGTGACAACAATGAACAGAAAATAATCTAAATTTGTGACCATAGCCTAGTTCTTATTTGCTGAGTTTGCCAGACCTAAGTTTGTCCTTTATATCCATCATTTCACTGTCATGAGCTTTTTGTCTTTTATATTCATAAGATAACATAACTAAAAATGCATAATCCAGGAGAATGTAGAAGGTCAAGGGGAAATGTGTAAATCATCCGAAGTTCCTTAGTCACTGTGAAGAAAATATTGACACTCTACATAGAGTTAGGGATAACAGCAATACAAATACATAATAAGAGATGTAACCTTTCATGCAAAATAGATTCTAAAGTACCCAAGCTGCATCCAGAGCATATCTGATATTCAGAAGAATGATCCCAGTTTCTAAGGTCGACAGAGAAGTAAATGGAGGATGCTAAGCATCACGTATTAAGTCGGTTTGCTTTACATCAATTTAATTTTGTGATTTATAACCCTATCTGAAAGCAAATATTTTCTGATGTTTCTTATATTATCTTGAAATGGTATGCACAGATAATAACTTAGCAACACACATAATTAAAAAAAAATTCCCTTAGCATAGAAGATAAATAAAGGTAACTATGTAATAAAATATATTTAACATGCAAGTTTAAGCATATTCTATCAGAGCAGTAATCTATAAACTGACATAGACATGACCCTTGAAGATACACGGAGAATATCTAAAGATTTTAGTGTTCAAGAAGAGTTAATCATGATTTAAAATAAAATTAATGGAATTACAACTGTAATTATAATCTCAAAAGCTAAGTAGCTGATCAATATACACACTCACAATTACTGAAAAATATGTTATGATCCTTATAAATAATTTATTGTTTTAACTACAGTTCATTATCACAAATTAATGAAAAATAACAATGTTCTTATATGATAATAAACAACTTATGCTAAATCTATATAATTTTCACCTGAACTTAGATATATATATTTTTAGTTCATTTTAGTTTAAAAGGGAAGGGGCACAAAGCTAGGAGAAATAAAAGTGTGGTAGTAACTAGGTGGCATGCACACAGGAATAAAATAATTTAACATCATAACAATGATAAATTAGTAAAAATAAAATGACAGAAAAAGCAGAATTATTAACAGATAAATATATGTGATGTTATAATTTGAATCTGAGCCTAAATTTGAATCTGTATTTTATGAACATACCACATATTACATTGTGACCACATATTTAGCTTCAAACAGATAATTTGTACCCTCCCCCTTTTTTATTCTAAGCAATAATATCAGTAAACTGTGAAGCATTCACTTCAAGGTAGTTCTCTTGGTTCTAAAATTTGTAATTATTTTAACTATTTTTGAGGATTTTGCTTTTCTTATTACATTTATTCGTGTTGCTTTTAATTCATCTTGCCTATTCCGAATTTGAGTATTCTCAAGTCTATTTCACCTACAAGTCCAACTCTAGTGTTTTTTTTTGTAATGTCTCCCTCCTGGATCTAGATGTTAGAAAACTAAACATTGCCCAGCGTATTAGTAGATCTGACAGCCTTCTACGTGTATCAATAGTTTTACTTCATATAACCCAAAAGGTCAGTGCTATTAAAGCTTATTAGATTATCTTAAAAAAAAAGTACTAAATAAAAGCTGGGATAATCAAAGAAATTGTCAGTAAAATAGAATTTAAGTTAACATTAAGAATTTAAGTTGTACAACATGAAAATCAATTGTAATTTTTTACAAGTGTTTCCACATCTTGTAAAAAATTACAATTGATTTTCATGCTAGGCATTAATATTGTCTGCAAAATGTTTAGTAAATGGTGCTAAAGATGGTATTCATTTTCGCTCTCTTTGTCTCTTTCTTTCTGTCTCTCTTTCTCTTTAGACATGGAAAATTGAAAACAAACTAAAAATAGCTCAGTTGAAAAATGGTTAACAACACAGTTTCTGTGTACATCTAAATTTGAGAGAAAATTTGAGTTATTTATTACATTAAGTCTAATATATAAAGGTGTTAACAGCTTGGTTAAGGCGACTTTTATTTTTAAAAAATTTTTGCTCAAAAGCAACAAAAAAGAAACATTGAAGATCAAATACACATGAAAGTACAAGTTAGGTCAGCTCTATTGTGACTCCATATTTCTTGAATTTCAGAATTCAATGGCCTCAGCAGCTAACATGGAAAGAGATACCCACTAGGACAGATGAGCCAAGAAATGCTTGCTGTCTTTTCCATTTATGTCCAGTGTGGGGTGGGGCACATGTCAGCCTATCTAATTTAGGCTTAACATCTGAGGTTTATAATCTTATCCAGTCCCATGACCCAGTTTGATAATGTGTACAAAGTGTTATATATTGCCCAGCCATTTCTGAGTTATATATTTTATTTCTTGCTGTACCACATACCTATTTTCTGATTCAGTGTGACAGGACTATCGCCTATTAGAAACTGGCATCTGACTCTTTCTCCTTCAAATGAGAATTCTGAAGTTAAGAGAAACTATAGAATTGATCTAGGGCTAATAGTTGTTGAAATCTATTCAAGACCAGAGGTCTCAACCAGTGGTCTTTTTATAATTCCTGTTGTAGCTCATGTAACTCTAATATTTTATGTAATGCCAATTAGTTCATTAGAATTAAGTTTAAAATTCCATCTGGAAAGCTTTTAAAAAACAAACAAACTAACAAAAAAAACCAGAATGACCACGTTTTAATAATACTAATGATTACTTCATAACCTTATAGCTATTAAATATTTTTAAGCCTGCATCTGATTTAACAAGAGTGAGGATCTATTTATAAAATCTCAAAAGAAATCCTTTTATAGTTGAGAGCTAGTAGGTTTGTATTTTTATTATTAACTAATTAAATTCAAATAAAAATATGTATTAACACCATAAGAGAAAATGTTAAGCTAAAATAATTTGATTTTATTTTAAATAATCTAATTTTACCCTGCTTATGTTATATGGCTTAGATTTAGTAAATTTACTATCTCTTATAAAACAGAAAATTAGTTGAGATAAAATATTGTTTTATATCAGCCAGAGTCTGGTTATTCTATAAAAACTATTCACTCCAGGTTTATATTGAGAAAATGATGTCTCTCAGTCCTTGTTCATTTATATCTCCAAGTGGTAAACTGATAATTTTTGTTTGAGTATCTGTTTGTAGAGCTACTTTTGCCGATTCTAGATCCCTATTGCTAGAGTCAACATACATAAAATGAAACAGAGCTGACAGAAAGAATAGCAAGTCCAAAGCATAGGTTACATACTCAGAAAAACAGCATGTGGAAGAGATAAAGCAAGGGAAATAGAAATGGATTTCTATATAGAGTGCCTGGCATTACATAATGAATTTGTAAGAGTTGTTGCTGAACATGTTAAAAGTACTATAGATCTCCAAGTTGCATAAAAGAGAAAATGGTGATGTTATCTTGCAGGAAGGGAAGAGTCCCAGTTTGATTATTTAACTGTCCATATATTATATTGAGAAGATTAGACCTACCCTTGTTAAAGTACCTGCTTATATACCTGCACACTTTTATTATTACCTACATACTCTTTTCCCATATTAAAAAGTGCATAGAATGCCATTTACCTTTCTCTATACGGTTACCCTTCTATATTCTCTATTAGTTTCTGAAAATTTTTTCCCCTAAATCCATAAGGGATTAATCAGAAAAATATTGACAGCTTTCTTGACCTTTCTAATGAAACCCCCTTATTTATTCCTCCATTTGGCCCTCTTCTTAAGTGCATTACATAAACCTCCAATCCTCATATTATTTAATAGCTGTATATGATATGCATGATATTACAAATGTGATATTCTAAAATTTCTATGAATGACAAATAACATAAACAGGAACATGGTCTGCTGTTTCTTTTATTAATCAATTATTAAAGACAAAAATAAAAACCTAATACAGTGTTCAATTCTGTAAGAATACATATATGGTCAAAAGCTGGCCTCTAATGAAAAATTGACCATTATTACATACTATATGGGACGATTATTCAAATAATAGCCTAAAATACTGATGTGGGTAAATTTTTTTTGAAATAAGACTAAATTTTGTTCTTGTCTTGTTAGTTTTCATTCAATTTTTTTCTTGCTCTCACTATTCCAAATTACTACAAATAAAAATTGTGAGAAACACGTGCAAAATCCATGTAGGGAGTGAGACAGCATTGCTTATTGACAACTGCTTTTATTTTATTACATATTATCTTTTCAGTGGAGTAGTTTCTAAAAGGGGGTCTGTTAACCTGTAGAATGAAAAAAGAGAGAAGAAAAATAACATGTCAAATTAGCAATAAATTATTTTCTCTTTAGATTCTATGTATAATATTTAGTCTTTTGTATAATGTAGCACAATTATGGAGTGTACAAAAATTACCAAGCTATGATTAATAACATTCTCCTATTCTTCTGAATAAATATTGAAGGCAGCCTCACCCCCTACTTTTGAGATGTTAAATAGTAATTTAAAGTGTCCTCTTCACTTTGAGATGACAAAGTGCTTTTTATATATTGGAGGCATTGGGTGTGAGATTTCAAAGCAAGCTTTACACTAAAGTTTCTCATTTTATTATTGTAAGTGGGAATCAAGTAGATCTTTGTTACTCTGAGAGTTACTGATTCCTGCTTGACAATGTTAACATCAATGAATATCTCAAAGGTATTCTTTCAATACATGTTTCCTAATACCCTACAATGTGTCAAGCCCTGTTTTAGGAACTGGGAATGTAGTATTGAATGGAGAAGTGACATACCATTGAGTGAGACAGGTTATAATTCAATAACTACATAAATACCTACACAAGAAATGAAACCAAATGTTTAAGTACTACACAGTGTAAATCAGGTTGATACGGTACAATGGCAATGTGACTCCATTAGACTGAGTGGTTAAAAAAAATGCCCCTCTAAGAGAGTAAAACACTACCACAAATTAAAACTAGTATTTATGGGAAGATTGAGTAGAATGATATTCCAAGCAAAGACTCAAAACTAAGAATGTGCTCCATGCATTCAAGAAACTGAAAGAAAGGCAGTGTGACTACTCTATAAAAGTAAGAGAAATAGAATTCGGAGGTTGAGATTACCTTTCAGGTTTTATGAGGAAGATTGATGATGTAAAGCTATTTTAGCTAGAAGACCATTTAGAGTTTAGGTACCAAGGGAAGGCACTTTGAAGAGTTTATGCAACTATATGGAGAATAGTATGTCGGAGTAAAATGTGAGAGTAGATAGAACTCATGGTAGGCTAATTATTTTAAGAAATTGTGGTGAGCAAGCACAGTGATAATAGAACTAGTACAAAGTGTAGATATTAGACATTAAGTCAGATTTTGAAGATAGAAAAGATAAAGAGTTACTGATGTCTTTGGGTGAGGGACAGGTCATCCGTCCTCGAAGACAGTTTCTTACCCTTTGCCTTGAGCAAAAGATAGAAAGTGATAATCCTTATTGAACTAGGGAAGATTAAAAAAGAATGAGATGAGAGTGTTAGGAACAGGAATCAAGACTTTTTTGACATGTTAAATTTCAGATCACCGTAAGAAGTCTACATGAGCATGTTGACTAAGTCCAAGGTTCAGAGAATTCATATATAAAATTAGAAATCATCAGCATATAGTCCCTGTTAATGAACCAGTGGAAATGAACAAACTGATAGTGTGAGAGAGAATAGGAATAACATCTTGAAAAAAAAAATAGTCTAGAGTATAATTGAAGGTACTTACTAGTGCAGGGTAAGTGCAAGGATATTTCTTGTATAATAGCAAAACAGAAGGCATATGAATGTGCTCCTGAAAAGATGAAATTCAGATTGTTTGTTTTCAATGAAGCTAGGCCATTAATTAAGAATGAGTAAAGAATAGAGGAAAACGACAGAAAATTAAAAGAGATATAAAAAACGAGCAATCGAGATTTGGGCTAGGTGGAAATTAAAGAGAATGTGTAAGTATAGTCCGATGTTTGAGTAATACAAAGTGATCATTTGAAATGTGTGGTCTTGAATTTCAGGTGAGATACGTCAGTTCTGATGTGTGCAGTCATGGAGAAGACAGAAAATTGAGTTTAATTAGTTATCAGGTAAAGCAGATGGCAAAGGGAAAAGGGAGTTAAAAGTGTTTGCAAGGTTGTTATAATTACAGAGCACTGAATCTAAGTTGAGTAGGAAATAGCATGAAGGCATGGGTCGGAAAAATTAGTTCATAGAAAAAATCAATTGGGGTTCTCAATAAGATGAAAATGTTGGTAGAAAAGAAATTGAATTTGATAGGAAACATGTTTAAAGAGTAGTTTTTGTTTTGTTTTATTTTTTCACCTTTCTGAGTCCTAATTTAAGTAGTAATTACACACACACACACACAGACAAACACACAAAAATGTTTATTTGAGAGAGCTTTAGAGATAAGACTGTTGTCAGGATACCAAGTGTCTTTTATAAAGAGATAGATGGACATATAGTAATAACTTGAAAATTTGAAAAAAATTGCTGATTATAGATCTGCCAGTCAACATATATCATAGCATGTTTTTGGAGATTATGTAAGTAATCTGACATTATGTCAGATTAATAAATATATATACTATATATATTATTATGTACTATATATTATATTACTACATATATTATATATATGTATGTATGTGTATGTGTATGCATGTGTGTGTGTGTGTGTGTGTGTGTGTATAAAATGGAGAGTAGAACCAGAGGCTTGGGTATCTAATGGTGTATAAGGTATATGAGGTAACTATGGCATATGGGTTTCTAGTTGTGTAAAGGAGTATATGAAACTCATGGAGCTCACTATGGTAGTCTCATGAGGGGAGACAGGAAACCAGATTAATATGGATTGTGTGGGTTCTCTGAGTAATGTTCATTTCTGTCCTGGGGGAATGATAGCCAAGGTGATGAGTTGACTGAGGGCTTGCTCAAGGGATGGTGGCTTCTTATAGGCAACTGGTTGTTCTGTGGGCCTTTGCATCTAACAGCCTTGCTCTATGGCACATGGCCTCTCTTCCAGTAGGAGCTAAGGAACTTTCTCTTTTCTAAAGTGACAGAATATTTTTGTGGCTGGACATATACAGGCTTACATACTGCTTTTTCTCTGTATAGCAGTGATGTGAAGAGAAATTACATATGTGTGTTTGTGTGTATATATGATTTAACATAGTTTAATATTTGTCCGTGGGTACCTTCAGCCATGAATAGTTCATCATTTAACAATGGATCTCAGATATTTTTTTATTGTGCAAAAGGATTAAGATGTAATGTGTATACTTACACACATATAATAATGTTTATTTCACATAAATATTTATTTATTTATAATTCATAAATAGGCACATTGGCCCTAGTAAATGTTTTTTAAATATATCCAAAATAAATATTTAAAAAAGCAAGTTTAGAATATATATAAGTAGAAGTTGTAACAGTTTTCGCCCCACAGAGTGTGCCTAAGTACATAACATACAAACTGTTTTAAACATGGCCACTTCATTTTGGAGGTCAGTCAGAATATACAGTTTAAGAAACCCACCATCAAAATTGTGTTATAGTAATTCATAATTAGACTAAGATATTCTAGTATAAACAAAATATAAAATAAAGGTATATTTTTGTGAAATATTATGGAACAATCCCCTAATTTAAAAAACAGATAAGAATGAACCTGTGCAATAAAATGTAGTTTTCAAGAGATTAAGCTTACTTTCAGCCTTGTGAAACCTCGTTTCTGGATTTACTGGTTAGTACAAAATATTTTTATTTCTTTGACATTGACTACTTTCAGAGCTAACACACATGCAATTTAAATGTTTTCTAATGCTACACATTTTATGCGTAAAGATAAATTCAACATTTCTCTTAGTATGCCATGTAATGTGATTCTTCTGTCTTCAGATTGACTCTCCATCTTTACCTCCAGTGTCCTACTTGATTTGAAATCCAATCATCTCATATTTGATTTGCTTCAATAGTCTTCTTTTCTATCTATTCACACTCTCTTTCACCTTTGACTCAATCTGTGACCCATCATCACATTTCTTCTAAATTTAATTCTTGTACTTCAAAACTGTCATGATTGCTAAACTGCTGCTGATACTTATTACATTGGATTCTAATCCCTCAAAAAACATTTATCGTCTTCAATAAATTTTTTAAAAATCTCCTGAATTTTTATTATCAAATTTCTCTTCCTTTATATACAAACAAAAGTTTCAGTTTCTTGTTTTACCCTTCACAGTCCATTTTTATTTTTATTTTGATATTTGTTTGATCTTGTTCATTCAGGCTTCTCTTTTTATGATTCGATCTGTATATTATGAGAAAATATGTCTCTCCCCAAATTCCTATTTAAGGGAGTAATATTGTTTGTGAGACATTAACTTAAGTGAGAGTAGAACCATGACTATGTTCAAAGACATGAAGATGGACTCCAAAATTTCACTCAGAGTAAGACAGATCCTATAAAAAGGAGGCACTTTTGTTTAAATTTGGATATGCAAATTTAAAGGTAAGACAGGGCTCACAGTGAGATGTTCTGCATTAATACAGAGGAGAATTCAAATGTCTCTAAAAATCTGGGAAAGAGAAAAAACATTTCTACCAAGGTAGCCACTGTATAAAGAATACTTGAGAATAAATCTGAGTAGGGACATTGGATATTGAAAAACAGATGTCTAAGAAAATTTTATATTAATTTACATTGTAGAAATATGTTGTATAAGTTTTCTCCTCTGTACACGCACTTTAGCAAAATCTCCAAACCCAATTAATTTTTTTTGTTACGCTTTTGAGGAGAGTTAAAGAGGTACTGATATTCATTCTTGAAGTAATATGAAAGAAACCAGCATGCATAGCTTTAGAAAATAAAAGAGGTTGGCTGGAATCCTAGTTAACCACAAAAGTCCTGTAAAAGACACATAAGGTAGTATATCTTTAATATATTATTTCTTAATGTTTCCACTTGATAATTAGCATATCAGGACCACGAAATGGAGGCCACCCAAGTAGTCCAGCTCACATCACAAATATAAACCTGTCAGCCGGCACTCTTGGGTAACACCTGTCAAAAAACCTAATGTACACCAATGACGATCCTCCAACTCAGCTTTAGCTAGCTTACCTTACCCAGAAAATAGGATCTTCTAGCCTTACGAGGAAATCCCCAACCTCCTAGCTAATCACACACTGTTTCCACGCTGCCTCTTCTAATGCTCTATAAAATTCACTTTTGCCCCAAGTCCCTTGAGAACAGTGCACCACTGCTTGTGACTCATTGTACTCCCCCAATTCATGGATTGTTTCCCTTGAATAAGGACATCAAACTAGTTACTAAGTTGTTTTAATTTTGTCATTTGACACACCATCCAATGTGTCACCTCTTGATCTACTTTTCATATATAAATTATTTTAGCAAATATTATAGCACTTTATATATCGCCATCTATAATATTCCAATAATCCTATTTTATAGATCTTGTTTTCCCCATTATGGTATAAGAAATTTAAAGACAAGAAAATACAGTTGAATTTTCTTTTTACCTTTAGAGGCTAGCATTTTGATACAATCAAATCTTTATAATGCTAGCTAGTATTTTAGAGTTTAATACATGAAAATAGAATGTATATACATGATTTTTATGATTAATATTGTATCATTTACTATATATAGCTTTTTAAAATATTAAATAGTGAAAATATTTACACATTAAATTTTAACAGTGGTTGCTTATTTTTTTATGCTTTATTCTTTCTACTTAAGTAAAAGTGGTAGAAGAATGTTTAGCTTACTGCAGGAAATATTTCCAGAAAACTAGAATCTCGCATTATTTGTCTTTGTTTTGTATTTTAAGCTTGTATTTTGTAAACTATCTGTAGAGTTAAGAATCACCAAGTATGGGTCCTGAGGATAATTTGATAGGAACAGATGGGTAAATGCTAACATAACTGTAAGAGACATCTAAAGGGCTCATAGTTTTGGTAGTTCCTCCAATGCCCCCGAAAGATTCCTGTATCAGAAAATGTCATTGCAATTAAGAAAAGAAAGACTATTTTCCAAATCCTGGCCACAAATAGTATCACTGTCAGTAGGCATCCTCATTAGCTTATGGGAGATTGTTTAAATTGCTTAGCTTCCTTTATTGCTTCTTTCCCTTCATCTCTTTTCTAAAGGTGAAGGTGGGACTAAACCAAATTATTAGTTAACAGGTTGACTTATTAAAACAAGAAGCAGATTAGGTTCTAAGCATAAATGACATAAATCATACTTGATTAAGAAATACTCCCTTCTTTATTCTATGATAGATTTGTAAATTTATACTAACAGATCAAATTGCCAAAGTGAAGTAATAGAGTTATGAAGACCTTTAAAGGGAGAATTATATTATAAAATTTTTGGTATCTTTTGACAATGTGTTTTTAGCATTCTTATATGTTTTCAATTTTATATTTTTATTTCCCAATGGAACATATAGAGACAAGGCTTAAAAATTAGTGATTTTTTTTTTTTTTTTCACTGAGATTAAAAATTTGCTTCATTGGAAAACCTAGTTATTTCCAGTTCATTATAATTGCATTAAGAACAGAAATTCTAGACCTCTTATTACTAAATATTAATGATTTTCATTTTCCATTACCTAATTGTATAAAAGAGTAAAGTAAAATTAAAAAATATATTGAATAATTGATCAAATATTGTTGTATAACATAAATTGTCACAGCGCCACAAATGAACCATTGACTAGAATGTATGGTACCAGTGAAAGCTCATTAATATGTATGAAAATCTGCAATGCCTTTTAGCAATGGTCTTAAGGCATAATACTCTGAAGCAAAATTCTTAAAAGTAGAATGAAATGCCAATAAAATATATATTGATAATAATGAACCATATAAATTCTAATAAACTTATCTCAACATTTGGTGAATTCCTTCAAGCAGTTAGGTGGTTCTGATGTTTTACAGATAAACTTTGAGCCCATTCTCCACCTGATTTCCTCCAAAATTGATTTGTTTAATACTTGGGTCATATTTGTTGCCATAACTATATGGCTTTGATAATCAGAATCTTGTAGATTCTTGTTATATATGAGTATTATTTCAAATAGGTATTTCCCCAAATCATCAAAAAAGTAAGAGAAATTATACGTAAAACACTAGCTACTGTCATTATTTTCTTCCTAGGTTTTTAAAATTCATTTAACAATGATAAAGAGGATTATAGAGGTGGCAATCAGTTTATAAAAAAAATGCCAGAAGGAACCTAAATGTTTATTACTGAATCTATATCTACTCAATGGATTGTTACATTCCATCACTTGATTTGACTCTCTTTTCCCCAAATTGTTATTTAATTATAGTTTCCAGGATTGAATGTAAAGTGGATTAACAATTTTAAAAAATATAAAGTGAATATAAACTTGTAACCTTTTTTTTTCATTAAGATGACTTATTTTAAAATGTAACCAATGATTTTATATTTAAACTAAATTATACAGTAGTTTTTGATTTAGAAGAGAAATTTGGTCTAGGAGAAAATTGATCTCATTCTTAGAGACTGGTGAGATATCATGTATCTAATAATTGTCCAGTAAATGGATAATGAATAGTACACAGATACAAGCATTAATAAGCACATTCACCAGTATATATTTACTAACAATAAAAATATTATTTTTAAGTCTTCTTCCATATTTAAAAATAAAACATAATATAAAGCTCTAGAATTAATGATCAATGACTTTTTGATGGCATTTTAATGATTTTGCTTAAAAGAGATATCTCTTCTGTCTAAATTCTTTATAGATGACATGCATATATGTGAAACACAATATATGTGTGTGTGAATGTATGTGTTTGTATGTGTCTGTCTACCTATCTATAAAATCAGCAATGAGTGTTTTAGAAAGCAAAAGAAAATGAATACACTTTCATCACTAGCATAATCATTCCACTATTCTAGAAGATATTAAGAAGTTTTTGTATTTTAGGGAAGGCAAAAAAATATTTCAAAATGCTTACTATTTACTGAACTTAAATAATGTAAATTTAAAAAAATAAGAAATTGCTCTACATATTATAACTTTTATATTAATATAAAATAAAAGTCCTTAATACAACAAATATAAAACACTACTGTTTTGGTTGTATTATTTTTGTAAACAGGCTGAAAACAGCCTCTAGATAGATACCCAAGATTGATCTGAATGGATTAACCCTGACAGCAGATAGCAGCAGTGCCACAGATCATATAGACCATACATGATTTTGCAATGAAAAGTCTGCCTGGGGCAGCATTTAAAAAAGCTGTAGTGTTTCATAATACTTTGAAATATATACATAATATTCCATAGACTTTGCACAATTGCTTCCTCCATCTTATCAATGCTTTTGATATCAGATGATTAGGCTGTTTTCAGCACTGCATACTTTATGGCCATGCATTGCTATATTAAACTCTAAAAGCATTAACATTTGGACATAATCATGTTGGCTGTATTTTAAATTTATGATGAGAAATTATTCAGATCAGTTTTATTCTCAATGCATTGTGACCTAGTTAAATATATAATGTTTAATTTTTTCATCAATAAACCACTTGTTTGCTGTGTCCTCATTAGTTCAGTTCCACACATCCAAACTCAATGGAAGTTGCTGCTCACTACCTTTTAACTTTAATATATTTTTGAAAATATGCAAAGTGTCTTCTTGCAGTGCATTCTATTGCCATTTTTGAGTTTATGGCTTCAGTCTTCTAAGTAAATGTAAATATTTTCAAGTATGTAGGGTTTTCTTTCCTTTATCATCACCATGAAAAGTAATTGCAGTCTTATAAACAAATAATATTACTCAATTTTTTTTTTCTGCTAAAAATGTACTAAATACCTAGTGCAGTTTTAGGTATTAAGGGAGATAATAAATAAAATTAAAGTAACTCCCAAATCTAAATTTACAATACTGACCTCACAAGGTTTAGCCCTACAATGTATTTTCTTGATATTTCTAACTCGTCCTGTTAGTGCTTTGAATTATTTACATATATACATTAGAATGTATCTTCTTTCACTACCATTTTTTTTCTTTCCTTGATTTTTCAAAATTTCAAGTCTAGTATGAATTATTTCTCACCCTTATTCAGTCAGTGGCTAAATTCTATTCTACCTTAGTAAAGTCTTTTAAACCCACCCTCTTGTTTAGCATGCCAGCAGAAAAATTAGGTCTTCCTTATCTCCCATTGCTAGACATCCCCTAAAGAGTTTCCCTTCCTTTTCTTGGTATAATTCATTCTAAAAATCCATCTAGAACACACTTTTTAGAGTTCAAGAAAGTCATTACCCAGCACCTAGACCAACTTGTGATGAAAAGTAGGTGTTTCATAAATATCTTCTATATGATCAATTAGCACCGTTTCATTGATGCCAGACACATTATTGTGTATGTTAACACAACCACCTGTCTACCCCCATTGCCTGCACTGTTTCTGCTCTAAACTATCTGCACTGGCTTTTATTGGTAGTCCTTGTTTTTATGCCCTTTTTCTCTCTCGCCCTTCTGAGACTCAAATACATACATGTTAGACCATTTATATTATTCTACACATTACTGATGCCTTGTTCATTTTTCTTCATTTTCTCTTTCTACTTCTGGTTAGATAATTTCTATCACTATATTTTAATTTTCACTCATCTTTTCTTCAGGATTTTGATCTTCTATTAAGTCTATTCAGTAATTTATATGTCATTTAGCATATATATCACATATATTTATATATTATATACCATATGTATGTAGTATTCAAGTTCTAAAAGTTCTATTTGTTTCTTTTAAAAATATCTTCCATGTCATTTTCTATCACATTCATGTTTTACTTTAAATTTATATAAATATTAAACAACTATTTTAAAGTCTTTATTTGCAAATGATATCATCTCTGCTCCCCCTCTCCCCCCAACCCAAAATTACTTTGCAACTTTGACTCATTGAGCCTCATTCAGGTGGCTCTGGTGGAGCAAGCTGGGAGACATAGTCTTGCCCTGCTTCTCAGAGTGGTTGAATGCAGGCTGCTAACATATTTTTTTATTTTTCATATACCACCATTGATTATATTTTTTTCTGATTTTGGTTCACATTTGGCTGCTTCTTGTATTTCTCTTATTATCATTTGTTAGACATTAAGAATATTCTGTTGTTGAAGTATTTTTAAAAAATTGTGTTCCTTTTAAGAATTTGGAAGTATGATTTATCCAGTCAATAGATAAGTTGATTCCCAATGAGCTTAATTCTCCCAAAATTTGTTTATAAACTTTGTTTGAGTGAGATGAGAATAACTATTCTTGGTCTACTTTAGTACTAGTATTAAGGCATGTCACCTCTAGTGTGTCTTCTGAGTGTTCTGTATGTAGAATGGTATTTCTCAACTTCAACTGGTTAGAACTTTTCAAATGCCCCAGCCCTGTATGAGTTTGCTAATGTGCTCACCAGCAGAGTTAATTTCCCTGGCAATTGTGTTTTGCCTGGCCTTTTGGAATTTCATCTGACATAGGCATTGATTATTATTTAGTTACCTTCTCATTTGGTTTCTACTCTTCATATCTAGTTATTTTGATCTCTCCAAGTTCCAAACTCTGTTTCTCTCTAATTTGATGGGACTTTAAGCCACTTTATGGGTTATGTCCCCTACTTCAAACCAGAAATTACCCCAAGGCAGAAAATTGGGGCTGTTATAATGATAACTTTATTCATTTTTCTTCTCTCTGTGGTTATAGTCCTATGTTGAGTGATCCTCTTTGTCTGAAAATTATTGTTTTATATACATTGTCCAGTTTTTACTTATTTACAAAGGGAGGATGTAGACTAGGATGAGGACTAATTGTTTACAGATACTCCATTCTGACTAGAAGAGGAAGCTACTACATCAAGTTTTCCTGCTCTAGTTGTTATAACCATTCCCTTGACTTCAGAGATCTATGCTCATGTTAGTGGGGGGATCAATATATAACTTTGTCCACTAGTCCTTCCAGAAACTTAGACCTCTTCCCCAGAATTTGCAGAGATAACATATGTATTATCCTGCTCATTCATCTTTTAGGTGATATTCTAAATGGGTACCATTCACTCAGTATTTCTAGCTCTTTCCCACATATACATGAAGATTTAAAAACAAAATCTTTATTATTATTATTATTATTATTATTAATCATCATCATCATCATTATCATCATCATTATTATATTATTTGGATACTTTCACAGAAGGGAAGAGAGTAAGCATAGAAAGGATAGGAGAATAAGCAGCACACAATGGCTGGAAAAATAGAAGTTTGAATTATCTAAAAATAGAGAACACTTGATACATAATAGAACTATATTATGGATAATTTGGGTTCTTTTTTTCATTTATATCCATCAATACATACTTACTAATGTACTAATATTTATTTTAATCATCAGAAATGAAGTGATAAAAAATTATCATTCTCACTTTCTTAGATATATAGTTTATCAGGACTGTATACATTGGTAAATACAAAAATAATATACAATTTTAAAATCTGATATGTTCAATGAGAGAAGAATTATACGAGTGAAGAGTTCAAAGAGAAATTAGATAGATTGGGTAGGGTTTCTGAGGAGATGACAATAAAGCTGAGATTTCAAGGCTATGTCTCATTCTCTATTTATCCCTATATATTATGCCCCAACCACAAATCACCACATTCTATTGACCCTCCAAATTTCTTTCAGATCCACTGTTCTCTATCTGAATTCAAGGCTTCTTAATTCCTCACTTCAATTTTTATGATACTCCTCTATTTATCCCTTTCTTTCTCAAGTCTCAATTAATTGACACCCTAAATGTTAACTCTGTTGCCAAAGTTTTTAAAATACAGATATGACTCTATCACTTAAAATTTTTCATGAGTTCCTATTGCTTTCAGGGAAGACTCCAGAATGCTCAGCACACTTCACGATCACTCTGTGGTTGCCTCTTCAACCTCATCTATCCTTTTAATTAATGCTTCACAAAAACTTTGTTGTATGTTCTTACCCTCTCTCTATTAAAACCCAAATCAAAAAATCTGAGGCTTATAAAATGAGTTTTGGGGAATAATACAATAGACTAGATATATACCATTAAAGGACATTTTATATCTGGAGCATATATCTATGATGTTATTAGAATTATTTTAATTATGTCTTCCTTAAACAGTGAATAATTTGTATAAGGCTATTTTTTTAAACATCACAGTTTTCAAAAGTGAAGTTAGGTTCCTTTATCTTATTAGCTCTATAAGTAATAATGAAACAGAGCCAGGGTTGCATATCACTTTACTGGAAGGCAGGGGATTGGATTTCTACATTCCTACTATCTAATGCAGTGCCTAAACTTCAGTAGATAGTCAAGAAATCTTTGTTCAATTTAAAAAAAAATACATAGCTTTTCTGTATACACACACACACACACAATTTACATAGCTAATATTTGATTAATTATATTTGCATACAAATGTATTTGTTTGGACTCATTTTAAAATGGAACAGATCTGAGGTAGAACAATTAGGTATACCTATTTATTTATGATGTTTGTATTGGTGACAATAAATTAATTTTTCCCCATAATATACTTGCACACAATATACCCAGTTATATTTTCTTCTCCCTCAAATTCTTTGATTCTGTATAAGGGACTGATGAAAACATGTTCATATACTTATTAGCAATCATTTAGACTGAAATATTTTTACAAATGTAAGACATAGCAAAGTTGTGAGGAATTTATACTGTTTGGCTTTGTTAAGTGTACATTAGTTAACATACAGAATTAATATAATATACATTCTGTAGCAACAGCTAAACAATCTCACATTTTAAAGAAAAATACTGTAATTCCTATTCAAATGAGTTAGATGTAAACCTCCTTGTATTTTCATAAGCTCTTTTTATGTCGGTCAAGTGATTATTGATGTAGATGTATTATCCTATTGGACATGTAATTTATCTTATCTATCTTATTTTATTTTATTTTATTTTTCTTTACTTTAGCAGACTTGCAAACCTTTCAACCAAGGATTTAACCACAAAGAAAACACAGCTTAAGAACAAGTCATCCAACATCAAAGTATTAGGCAAGCTGTGCTATGTCTGCTTTGATAACAGTGTATTTTCAGAAATTCAAAGCTTTAAGAAGAATATATTTTAGAGATAAGCATGTGTTATACACTGAGTTTAGATGACCTTATTTTAGAAAGCCACCCTTACTTTACTTTCAAATATGAAAGTCCTGCTTGTATCATTTTGTATTTTTTCTTTTCTTTAGTACAAATAAGTTTACTCATTTGAGTGAGGATTTTCTTGTCTTTCAGTGTTAGTTATGTTAAATTATTATAGGTTGAATTATTTTCTTCTCATTTATTCACCTTTTCAATGATGACCTATTGAATACCTATAATGTGAAAAGCTGTTAGAGGTTATTTGAAATATTTATAACATAGACTGTGATCCTTGCCATCCAGGGGGTCTAGGGTAGTAACAGAGAGCAATACTATAAAAATAACCACAGAAAGTTATCTATGAAGAAATTGACATTATTAATTAAATGATTAAGAATCAACATCAACCAAAAATTTCTGGAACTAATAAACAAATATAGGAAGGTCACAGAACACAAGGTTAATATAGAATACTCAATTGCTTTCCTATATACCAGTAATGAATAATTAGAATTTGAAATGTATATTTATATTATATAACTTATATTAATAAAATTTGTATTTACATACAAATATCTGAAACACTGAGATTTAAATCTAACAAAACATATTTAAGATCTGTATGAGAAAAACTACAAAACTGATGAATCAAAGAGAAGTATTTATTTTTTAATTAATATATATTTATTTTTATTAATATTTTAATAATATCATGAATACTTTTATTAATAAAAATACATTGTCAGCCCTTTCTTATTGATGTATAGATTCAACCCAATCCCAATCAAAATTCCAGAATGTTATTTTTTGTATATCAACAAACCAATTCTAGTGCATGTGTGTACGTGTGTGTGTGTGTAAATATATGTGTGTATATATGTATATATGTTTGTGTGTGTGTATATGCACAAGACCCAGAATAGCCAACACAGTATCAAAGGAAGAAGAACCAAGTCACAAAGAACAAATAACTATGACATCAAGAATTACTATAAAGTTACAGTAATCAAGACAGTGTGCTATTAGTGAAATAATAGACAAATTGATCAATGAAATGGAATAGAGGGCCCAGAAATTGACCCACACAAATATAGCCAAGTGATATTTGACAATGGAACAAAGGCAATTTAATGAGGTGGGGGGGAAATAGTCTTTTCATGAAATGATAGTAGAGCAACTAGATATCCACATGCAAAAAACTGAATTCAGACAGACTTTACACCTTTCATAAAAATTAACTTAAAGTGGATTATATACCTAAATATAAAACACAAAGCTGTACAATTCCTAGATCATAACACAGAAGAAAATCTAGGTAACTTTCAGATAAGGACATTTAAACTACAACTCCAAAAACATAATCCATGAAAAAAAAAATCAATAAGTTGGATTTCATTAAAATTAAACATTTCTGCTGTGTAAAAAGTTCTGTTAAGAGAATGAAAAGACAAGATAGAGAATAGGAGAAATATTTGCAAAACACATCTGACAAAGAATTAATATCTAAAATATACAAAAGCTGTTAAAAGTCAACAATAAGACATCGAGCAACTGAGTTAATAAATGGGAAAAAAAATTGAGGAGACATCTTTCAAAGAGGATAGAGAGATGGCAAATAAGCATATGAAAAGATGCTCAATATCATGTATTAAGGAATCTTAAATAAAACAACAGGTAAATACTACACAGCATATCCGTAAGGAAGACTAAAATTTAAAACACTGACAACACCAAATGCTAATGAAGATGTAGCACAACAGGAACTCTCATTCATTGCTGAAGGAAACAAAAAATAGGACAGCCACTGTGAAAGACAGTCAGTTTCTTTCAAAACTAAACACACTTCTATGTATGATCTAATGATCACATTTCTTGATATTTACCCAATAAATTGAAAACTTATGTCCATTTGAAAACCTGCACACAACTTTTTATAGCAGCTTTATTTTTAATATCCAATACTTGGAAGCAAGATGTCCTTCGGTAGGTAAATGGATAAATATACTGTGGTGAATCCAGACAATGGAATAGTATTCATCATTAAGCTCTCAAATCACAGAAACACACAGAAGATCCTTAGATGCCTACTGCTAAATGACAGAAGCCAATTTGAAGAGGCTACGTACTCTATGATTCAAACTATATGACATTTTGCTTTGGAAAAGGCAAAAGTAGAGACAATAAAAAGATCAGTGGTTGACCAGGAGGAGTTCAGGGGAAAAGAGAGAAGAATGAATGGGTAGAACACAAGAGACTTTTAGGACAGTGAAACTATTCTGTAAGGTACTGTAGCGGTGGATATATGTTACACATTTGTCAAAAAATAAAACATAGAATGTACAATACAAAGTGAAACAATGTAAACCATGTGCTTCAGTTAATAATGTATCAATATTGGCTCATCAATTATAATGTGTACCCCACTAATGCAAGATGTTAATAATAAAGGCAACTGTGTACAGCATGAGACGGGTTATTTGAAAAGTTTCTGTACTTTCACTCATTTTATTTTTCTGTAAACCTAAAAATGCTCTGAAATATAAAATCTGTTAAATTAGATTTTAAAAACATAGAAAGAAGTACATGTTTATAAAAATTAGAAATAAAATGAATTCCATTAGATAACTGCCAAAAGTTAAATAAAGCATGTTGATTATCACAACACTTTATTTAATGGGGAAAAAAAAGGAAAAGAAGGAGGGAAGAAGGGAGGAAGAAAGAAGGAGGGTGGGAGCGAGGTGAAAGAGAGAGAGAGAGAGAGAGAGAGAGAGGGAGAGAGAGAAAGAGAGAGAGAGAGAAAGAAAGGATCAAAAACAGGAAAGCTGAAACAATTGCTCAGTGTAGGCAAAGAGTACATAGGTGTTCTTTGTATTACTACCTCCACTCTTCCATAGGATTCAAAGTTCTAAAACCTAAATGTTGGAGAATAAATCAAGGGAGACAGTATGAATAATGAATAAGCAGGGCATTGCACAAGAATGAGTTCTAGCACATAGAATATATTCACAAAAAGCATGATTATGTTTCATAAATATTTTTGATTTTCTTACCACTAATATGTAGATAATGGAAACAAACGAAAAATTAAAATATGAATTTTCAAAATTATCTTAGATTTTTTTGATTTGCAGTTCTTTAAACAATTCTCTAATAGTCTTTCCACTATACATCTGACTTTTTCTGCTTTTAATTAGTTTCCTTCATCGTTTCAACCTGTTATGCAGTATCAAAAATGCCTTTTCTTGTTTTATTTTTGGCACCTTATTAGAAATTACTGGACTTGCATTTTTCTGTGAGAATTTATCCAAAACGGTCCCACATTTTTCTCCTCCCTCTTTGCAGTAGTTCCAACCACCAAAAAGGGAAGTCTCTTTACCTCCTTTTGATTTTTGGCTGGTTGCCTTTGACACATAAAAGGTATGGAAGCAATGGTATGCTTCTTTGTAGCCTTGACTTCAATTGACTTCATATATTTCTACACCCTCTCTTAAAAATCTGAAAAAAAAATTGTGAAAAAACTTAGGCTAGCATGATGAAGAGTGAAACCACATGAACAGTAAATATCTCAAGCTTTCCACGGTATCATTTATGAAAGACATTTGTAAATGACCCAGCCCCAGTCACCCCATCAGTTGGCTGAGCATGCATCAGTGGCCCAGCTGAGACTGGCTGAGAATAATCCAGTCCAGAGGAATCACTCCAATATTTTGCCAACCTGCAAATACACATGTTAAATAACTGCTTGTATTGCTTTGAGCCAGTAAGTTTTAGAACTGTTTGTTGCACAGAAAAGTTAGGTGTAACAAGAAACTTAAAAATACACATGTAATAATGACCGTCAAAACTTTTTTTTCTCTTATATGCTCGCTTCTAAAATTCTTGTAATTTAGTTATTATCGCCAAGTGATACCCCTGTGGCAACTTAAATCTTTTCAATACTAAAGTTGTATTTTTTTCCAAAATGTTTTTATATTTATTTTCTTCAGTCAAATTATTATAAAATCATATACATGTGAAAAATTATTGTAATCACAACTTTCTCCTTAACATATCACCAAATAATGAATCATCCCAAATGTCTCATAAATGCATTTTTTTCTATTTATAGTGTTAGAATATATTACAGTATAGTAGCATAACTTCAGTTATAATCTAGACAATTTTATCCTTCTTTAACTGCTGTTTTATCTGTGGGGTTTTTACTTTGGTCCATATCTTCTAGAAATATATTTCTATACTATAAGAATTATTATTAAAATGTCTCATGAAATTTATTTTTTCTTGATATTTTTAAGGAAAATCATATTGTATCTGATACATAAAAGCAAAATCCATTATAATTGGTTCTAGACTATGTACCTGTATTGCTACCTTAATTGGATCCCTTATCTCTCATCCTATGTTTTATCTACTCCAAAGTGTCTCATTTATTCTATACCTCCTTGTCTTTATAAATGCTATTTCCTCTGCCTAGACTTCCTTAAGTTTAATATTATTGTATCTTGGCTGTCCTCCTTTTTTTCCAAGTGTCAGCTCATATATCATCACCTGTAATTATAGATGAAACATATTACATAGGAATAAAAATATGTTACCTTAGAGAGTAAACCCATGCAATCATCTAGGCAAAAATATTCTCCATTAACTTTTAAAAAAATTCTTTGAATCCAGCTCACCCAGTAATATGCCCTGTCCTTTTAAGAGACTACTTTTATTTTTTATAATATTATAGTTAAAATATTACCAGCACATTTTTCTTCCCCAAACTTTTACTACCTTTGAATAAGTTAACTTAATATTCACTCTTTTTGCTATATCACTATATTTAATTAAATTGTAAGCTTTTATAATGCTTGAAGGAAAAAAAAAACTTTAAGTAAAATTAGCTTTGTGCAAATAAACTTGATACCATTGGAGAGGTCAAATTTTCTATTTTTTTCTGTGCAATCGCATACCCGATATATGTCCTCCAGGGCTCTGTGCTCTGAAGAATTTCCAGCACACTCCTGTTATCCTTAAACTTTCAGTCAGTGTCATAGCATTTTTTTAAGATTTAAAGCTGAGGAAAAATGAACATGAGAATGAAAGGGAAAGGCTAGCTCTGGCAGGTGAAGTTTGAGCATAAGTCTAGGTCCAGACATCAGGGGTAAAAGGTCATAGAGGAACATAACTAACTCTTCAGGGATAGCAGAAGCATTGGTAATGATAATGGTTGATTTTCAGTAGAACCCGGAATGAAACCTGCAGCCATTTTATTTGTATTTAAAGAACATGGTAACTATAAAAAGCTGGAAGGCCAGATAGCCAAAGTGTTATATGGCTTTGAATATTAAAATAATTTCACATGTATTTAAGCATATGTGGAGTGTTAATCATCTGAACAGGTATGTATTTTTCTCAATTATTTTAATTAAAACATTCTTAGAAATATGGATTCTGATTAGAGCTGGCAGACAAAACTGAAAAGAAGAATAAATAATGACAATTTGCAATAATGATCTAGAATACAGCAGCTGCTGCAAATGAATATTTCACAACAAAATTCAGAAAATCAGGGTGGTAATTGGATAAGATCAAGAGACGAAGTAGAAATACATGAACAAAATATGTAAAAGAATAAAAATCCCAACCGACCTGTCCTTCTCCATCCTATTTTCTATGTACCTCATCTCTGACTTGAAAGTTGCTTAACTAACTTCCATAATAATATGAAGGTTTATGCAGTCATTGAATCTGACATTGAAATTGGGGAAATGATTTGTTCTGTAACTCTGTAAGACATCATTTTGGGGACGTGTATGTGAAATGTGTAGGCCTGATAAAACCTCTGCATTACAGATTCAAAAAGTGCAGCATAGTTTATGTCCAACAGATTTATTCATAGTCTAAGTACTTTATAAAAGAAAAAAGGAATTGTCTGAAACTTTGATGCCTAGTCAGAGAAATCACAAAATCAGTTTTGAAATGTTACCAGAGGTGACATAGGAACATGTACTGAAGAGTGATGAGAAGCTCTAAATTGTTTATTTAATAAGGAAACCAACTTGCTCAATCCAGTGTCTAGCAGTTTCTTTTTATTCTTTCGTCTTGTTTCTTTGTTTGATGCAGTTCAGGGAGCAAACGCTATAATATCCTGTGCATTTGGTAAGCACATTTTCCCCTCATTATCACATCATTCTTTGTTCAAAGGATATTTGATGTATGTGGAAACTTTAGAACCTTAAGGATGAATATAAAGAACTATTCAAATAATGTTTTGAATCCACATCAAATGCACATTGACATTTCAGAAGACAAACTGATCAGAATTTGCTAAATACCACAGAAAATTCATTTCAGATAAGGAAAATAATTAGCCTTGGGAAAACTTACCACCTACAATTGAAGAATAAACCATTACGGGAGGTTTATTTACTATGGTCTACCATAAATAAAAACAACTATCTCCGATCAAATACCTGCACAGCCCTCGAGATTGCCAGCATTTTCCCTCACTCTGAATTGGTTTGTATTTTTCTACAGAAATTTTTTAAGTTTTATTTTTAACTTACTAATTGAATAGTCATATCAAAGGCATTTTCGTATTTCTGCTATTGCTGCTTCAGTTGGCTGACAGCTTCTCTAATTAGTCACAAGGATTAGTGTTGTAAGTAATGTAAATGAAGAAATAGAAAAGAAACTTGAGACATATTTCTCCATAATTAAACATAACTTTCTCCTAAAATAAAAAAATCGAGGGGAAGTACAGGATTAAAATATACCAAATTTATTTTAGGAATTACTAATTTTAAAAAGAGGATTTTAAAAAGCTTAAAAATAAAATAAAAACATATTCTCATTGCTCTTATTAAGAAAGAATTTCCTGTTTCAATCATAAATAACAAAATCATAAGGAAATAAATAGGAAACAAGATCTAAAAGAAAACTGTTACTAAAAGTTGAAGTGTTAAATAATGCAAAGATTATTTTGTATCAATATTTTAGAATCAATGTTCTAAATTAATTTATTTTAGAATATTTAGGAAAATCAATATTGGCCACTTTCAAATGTACATTCACAATAATTGTATAAAAGTCTTGGAGAAGACTTACTAAATTCTGCATTGAACTTTGTGTTAGTTATTCGACAACATTAAGAGAATGACTTTCTCGATCAATGATGATTAGAGGTAGAATGTTCTCCATGTAGAATTTGTGAAGAGTACTTGTGGTGAGAAATGGATTGCAAATACTAATATGTCTCAGTGTTAGGTTTTAATGATAAATTTATGGAAATTTTAAAAAATGTAACAAGATCTATTCATGTTGTCACAAATGGCAGTATTTCATCTTTCTTATGGCTGAGTAATATTCCATTGTATATATATATACCACATCTTCTTTATCCAATCATCCATCGAAGGATGCTTTGGTGTTTTCATGTCTCGACCACCATTTGTCTGGTTTCTATAGTGCAGTGGTTATCTCATTTGCCTCATACACTGTCTTAATCACTTTAGCTTTCAGTAATTCTTAAAGTTAGGTAGTGTCAGACTTCTGACTTTGTTCTTATTCAATATTGTTTTGGCTATTCCAGATAATCTTTTAAATTTAAAAGATTTTTAAAATTTTTTGTGAATATTTTCCAATATTCACAAAATCACCAGGTGAAATAAATAGAAAAGAACTGTAAAATTCAGTGGCAAACAGCAGTATTGATAGCATTTATCAGCCATACCCACGGCGGGGATGCAGTATCTTCAGTAAGAAAACTCTCCTTAACCTTGTCTTGTTAATCATATCTCTGGAACTCTTTAATCACAAGCAAGTGTTACCTCAACATATATTTATATTTTACCTCTCGCTGACTGTCAGAGAGTTGGTTGTCTATGAGTATTTTATAAAACATTAGACGGTTAATTGAAAGGGTTATTTCTATGAATTTGCTCATTCAAAATTAAAATCGTAATTATTGACTTTAACTAAAATAGTCAACTCTTTTTAGTTTAAACAAATAAAAATGTGGGCTTTAAAATATTAATAGAGAATGATATATTGCCTCTTCACTTTTAAATAATTATCTCTTTTTTTTGAGTATAAATTTAATTTTTTATTTTACTATGTGTATTAAAGAATTATTTTTAGGATTCAAAATATATTTTTTTTTACCACTCACCATTTCATCTTTTTGTTCTTTTAAATTTTTTTGTGGAATGCTTATTTACTCATTTTTATCTTTATTTTTCTAATCGATGCATATATATATACATATATATACACATTGTAAACAGTTTGTGATATATTTGTAATTAATCTCTAACTGAGTATTTCTTTAGGTTGATTTTTAAAAAAATTCTGAGTGATCGTATTTTTTTTTTTCGGTTAATTTTCAATTTTACTGAAAATGTAAAAATGACTTGAATTTTACTCAAATTTATTTTTGTGTAAATTTTTTTCAGATTTCATAATATGGTAAGAGAAAAGGTATATTATTTGTCTACAAAATACCAATAGAATTTAAAGTCCTAAAATATAAACAAATAGCTAAACAATTTTGTAGTTTATTTCTCAGGCTTCTAAAATTCTCTTTATAAAAAGGAAAATGACTTCTATACTTTAAAAGTTTAATTCTATTGCCTTCTCAGATAATTATGCAATGACAATCTTTATATAATTTTGTAGAAAATACCCAAATTTAGACAATTTTTGAAGAACTAAAATTTAAGAATGAATAAAAGAACACGAATCTCATCTAGTTTTTAACCTTTTTCATCGGTTGATCAACTATGTAGTTGATTTTTTGTGGGAAACAATGTCTTTAACTCTGAAATTATAATTATATTTATTGTTGTTAAAGCATATTCGTTTTTAGTATTTATCCTATAATGCAAACAGCATTAAAAAGTGGATTCTAGGAAGAAGGTATGTTGTTGAATTAGACAAAGAATGCCACAGGAAATATTTCATGATTTAATAGATGTTTTAGAAGAGAGGATGCCACATTCTAATACTTTATTGATTGTGTCTTTTCTGTGTGATGAAACTATTGTAGCTCCAATGTTAAACAAAATATATACAAATGCAGAAGCTAATGAAATAGATTTTTCTGTCAATAGCTTTATATTTTCAGACTGCAAGGCCTGAGATGTTGCAGCCACAGGCACATGTTCTTTCTTCTGCTATGAATAGTAAACTAGTGTCTTTCATAGTTGAGCAAATTGCTATGCAGATAATAAAGTTAGAAGTATAGAATTAAATTTTTCTCAAGATGAAAGCCAGTAATATCACAATTGTAACTTTTCATTAGATATATAATAAGTAGAAATAATTTTGAAACATGAGTATGTGGTTGTTATTTGTGGAAGAGATCTTTCTAAGAAGACCTGCTTTTTGAAGCAGAGCTTCTATTCATAAACCACCCACTTGTGGAGTGAAAATACTTGAGTTATAAGCAAATAAGTTTTAACGTGATGGAAACACAGCATTATGGTGAAAATGGTTGACTAGCACAGCAGCTACCTGCAAACGGAGTGTGAAATAATTTGGTGGAAAATATTTTGGATTAGCAATTGAAATATGACAAAATATTCCAGAAAAAATGTAAAAAGTATTTTGTTAAGTGTTTCATCTATGATGTGCAGAGTTTAGAATTTTATATTCAAGTCTTGGTACTTATTGAAACCTTATTCTTAGAATAAGAAGTGAAAATATTTTGGAACCATTCAAAAGCACACTTAAGTTTTAAAAACTTTAGTTATTAACCTTATAGATAATGCATATTTTAAGAAGTAAAACTTGTTAATAGCAAATATATTTATTGAAATAGTTACTTATTCCTGAGGCGTAGAGTGAAAAAATTGCCCTTGTCCAAAAATGGTCTGATATTTACCTTTAACTTTTGGAAAATAATCTCTAGACCCTTAAAGATTTATGGTTATTCTGATTGCTACAATGATATATCATTTTTATTAAATATTAAAGATTACTGTAGACAATCAGAAATTTAAAGTGCTATAAAGCATATGTTTATGCTCTTATATTATGGTTTATATCTGTAATTGCTTTTCATCATTTTTTAAGAGTGTATCATTGGGGTTTTATTTAAATGAATCTGAGAAGCATTATGTATCAAAAAATATGACTTGTTTTTATTTTGTTAAAAATATTCAGTTATGTTTGCTCTTCCTATTCTTTTTTGGTTTTCTTTCAAAGGTAAACTCCAAAAATACATTTTTTTAACTTCAAAATAACTCTTAGATTTTGATTTGAATTACCTTAAGTATATGTTATTCAGGGCAAATCCAATCTTCTACTTAAAATGGCTATATTTCACCATTTTTTCAAAACTTCTCCATTATTGTTAACAAATAATTGTGTTCTTTTAGTGGCTCAAATATATTTCTTATTAAGGTTATTCCTTCCTAGATATTTTGTTAGTTGACTTTCTAGAAATTTATTTAAAATTGAGCAATTATGTGCTAGGTGCTCTACTAGATATTTAATATATTTTATTAAATCTTTCATAAAAATATTAACTAATGTAAGAGAAAGTTATACATGTTCTCTGATGAAAACATGTCACCACTTCCAATTTTCAAAAACTTCCACTAACCTGTAAAATGCTGCTTGAATGCTATTACTTTTTCTGAATCTGGCTTTCTCTGAGGAAATATATTACTCAGAAGCCTTCTAAAGCATGACTCTTTTCTCTCACACTGGTCTGAGACAGGGTCAAGTAAATGTCATCCTTGATTCTTGTGGCTGGTTCCAGACATTCACACTATGGCCTTAGATGATATCACTATGTTTTCATATAATCATCCTCGACATCCATTTCCTTCCCCATAAATTCTTAATTTATCTCACTGATATACTTCTTAATGGTTCAGTAACTACATTGTTTTCCAGCAGAGTGTCTATTCAGTTCCTGGAACTCTGCTCACCAATGATATTTACCCTACTTTTCTTATTTGCTCCTTAAACTTTGATGTTAGCAATAAAAATCTACTCTTTGTATCATCAAGGTCCTGACAGGCAGAGGCCCATTAGATGTATCATAATTCATGAGGGATTTATTTATAAGATTACTGTTTGGAAAAGTATGGGAAGAAAATAGGGGAACATCAATTATAGTGCAGTAGGATGGGGTTAGTAACAACAGAGTTACATTACTCCTAAGTCTCAAAGAATGAACCGAACATAAGACACTACTGTGTAGAGAAGACTACCTAAAGAGGAACGATGTGATTGGATTGAGAAATAGAGCCAGTCTAATGGGATCTCACAGAAAAAGACTTCATAGAACAGATATCCTGATCTTTTTCCCCACTCCACTGTGATTTTATGTTTGGGTTACCCATTGGCTAGACTTAATCTGTGTCCACAGAGTGTGGTGAGTGTGTCCATACAGGTGGGTTTCCTGGGGAGGAGATAAGCATGAAGATAGAGAGTGGATCAGGAGAGGCAAAGACAATAAATATACCATAATAAAGATTTCATAATCTCAATTTAACGTTACTATCTGTATTTCTCTTTATAGTATTTCAATTTCAATATTTTAAACCCAACACATAAAATTTAATGATGCTACGATTTTTGTATCTTTCTCAGTCTATCCATGTCTAAATTTGCTTCTCTACCATTAGATTCCATTCTCTACCATAGTCCTCACAACCTTGCATATATCAGCAATTGATTTGCCGTCATTTTCTTTGTGAACTAACCTGGCAAAGTGAAACCCGAGTTAAGTCCAAATCTTCATTGCCTCTGTGTTTAAAATACAGCTGTATGTGGTGGAAAGAAGTCATACAATTATGATGACTGATTATACCATTGATCCTTCTCAGCAACTGTGTTGGTTTTCTAGGGCCACTGCAACAAATACGACAAACTCGGTGGCTTTAAAAAAAAAAACAAAAAACAAATTTTTTCTTTTACGATTTAGAAGTCAAGCCATCCAAAATCAAGGAATTTTCAGCTTTCATTCCTTTGGATGAGCTCAGAAGTAAAACGTATTTCTGGTGGTTGCTGGCAATTCTTGAATTCTTTGGCTTGTGGTAGCATAAATCCAATCTCTGTCTCCATCATCACATGGTGTTCTTCTTTTGTAATTGTTTCTTTATCTACAATTTCTTCTAAAAGGATTATAGTTCTATTAAATTTAAAGACCACCCTAATCCAGAGTATTTATTTGTATTTCAGATAATGACCATGGTGTATATGTACATTAGAAAATATAAAATTTAGAAGAAATTTCAACTTGTTCCCATTACTATATCTAGTGGTAATTTATCTCTTTATCCTTATATTCTGTTGTCACTGATCTATTTGGGACATAGACTATCTCACTTTCTATCTAAGTTTAGCCTAACTATTGATGCAAGATATTCCATCTTTCTGGCTTATGTAAGCTTTTTATTCACCAATCGTTACAAAAATGTCTAGCAACAAAGAAGAAAATAATCATGTCTGGAATCTAGTATAATTTTACCAGGCATACAAAGATGCAAAATAAATGTGACGCAAATGAAAAGAAAAAGACATCAATCAAAACCAACCTGAAATTTAAACAAATGTTAGATTTAGCAGACAATGACATTAATATGTTCAACAAGTAAAAAAAGAATATGAAGCTATCTAAATGATAAAAAGTGAGCATCTAGGGATGAAAACTACAATGTATAAGATGAAAAAAATACTTTGAAATTTGACAGTGATTATGCACGAGAGAAAAAAAAGATTAGTGTACTCGACAACAAAAATATAACTATCGCAGAAGAAAGGCAGAGAGAATAGATAATTTTAAGGAATACAAACAGGGAATTACTGAGCTGTGGGAAAATATTAAGCAGCCTAATAAATGTTTATTTGGAGTTCCCCCAAGTGGGGGTGGTGTGAAGAGAAAACAAAATATTTGAACAATGGCTAGTATTTCTTTCTAAATTTATTCTAATTTATTAACACAAATAATTTAAGAATCTCAAAAAATTCCAAACACAAAAAATATGAAGAAAATTATACTAAGGCATTTTATTCAAAATCATTTTATTCAAAAGCAGGTATAAAAGAGAAAATTTTAAAAAGAACCAGAGGACAAAGATGTATACATACAGAGCAACAGATCATGATGAAAGCAGACATTCTTTCAGAAACAATGCAAAGAAGACAGTAGAGAAACACCTTACAATATTAGGAAAAAAGACATGATTATATACTCAGTGGAAATATGTTTCAAAAACAATGTCAAAATAAATACTTTTTTACAATTCAAAGCTGAAAAAAATTCAGCAGCAGTGGATTAGTACTATTGAAATGAAAGAGGAGATTCTTGAAGCAGAAATAATTATCAGAGTGAAATGTAAATCTAAAAAAAGTAGCAGAGCACCAGAAATGGTAAATACATGATTAAATATGTAAGGTATTTTCTGAATTAGATATTTTTAAAGTAATATTCACATTTCAAAACAAACAAAAAAATAATAGTGTGGGATTTATAACAAAATTTTAAAAGTATAATAAGAATAGAACAGTTTTGAAGGGATAAATGAAAGTGTACTATGTAGACTTAATGGACTTTAAAAAAATAAAAAACAATAATAATATAGTATGGAATTTGTAGCATATCAAAAGTTTTTGAAGTATGACAAAAATAACACAAAGTTTGAAAAGGGATAAATAGGAGTATATTTACTATTGTATAAAATTCTTATACAATACCTGAAATTTTATAATTCCATTTGAAAGTAAACAGATAAATGACTAATTTATATTATGAACGCTAAAACAAAAACTAAAATAAAACAGAGTTATAGCTAATATAATAACAAAATTAAATAATATAGTAAAAAATATTCAATTATTCAAAAGAGAATAATATTACGTACCCTCCCCATTTGACCTCAGACATGGACAATTGCTTGGGCGTGGAATGAGAGAGAAAGAGACATGTGCCACCAAAGTTTTATGAGACATGTGATTCTTCTACTTTTTCTCCATTGCTGTGAGAATAAAATATCCTGTTCCTGCAGCCTGGAATGAATAGGCCACAGGAAGCAGGATAAAGAGGCAGAAATAAATAATTGATATAATGCATTAAGACTTGCAGGTTTTTTCACTATCTCTCTTGTAGCCAGGCGGAAGGGCTCCTATCTTAAAACCACATATTGAAGACTCAACATTAGAAAAAAATCATAATATTTTGAAAAAGCCTATGAAAACTTCATCAGTTAGAATAAAGTGCTTAATTCTAGTACACCATAATCCAGAACTCTAAACATCAGTTACAATGACTAACAGATATTAGTCCTTCAAACAAAAGATGACTATGTCTGAATGCTATAAAAAATTGTGGTTTGTGTAACTGCCAACATTTAAATGAAACATTGGTTTGGAGTGAGGAGATATTTGAATGGCAGAAGTGTATAAGTAAGAGCAAAATCAAATTAAATGCTTGCCAAGCTCTATGTCTTAGATATTAAAATGCAAAGAAGTAGTATTTTCTGGCAGTAGCAAACATCCATTTTCCATCTGAAGGAACTCAAAAATTAGCATAATGAAAAGTTTTACACAGAGCCTAAAGAACACTTGCAATATTATGACTAATAGTGCTTTTAAATTTATAAGTATGTGGTTCTAAATGTAAGATGCATTAAGTGTTTTTCCTCCATACTTATAAATTATCTCTGAATCAAACTACCATCACCTAGTCAGAAAAATTTGTTGAAATTATTTTCTGCTTTCCTTTTTCATATTATCATTTATATATATGTATATATCACTTATCTATGTAATAACATAATTATTAAAGTAATGGTCTAAGAGTGTGAGTAGACAGTTTCGTGATCAATATATTCTTGAATATGATTTACTAATATTTCCTATTAATTTCCATATTAATTAATTACCTCATACAAAAATTTATTTGACAACCAAGGAGTGACTACCAAATATATTCCAGCATTCTCTTGGTACCTGAGATAAGACTGTAAGCAAGAACCAGAGGGTTTAAATTTAGTTGTAGCATGGCAGGGGAGATAGTAAGAAAAACTACATAATTTTTAGTTATAATATTTATAAGAAAAGAAAAACTTAATCTTGCTTGATTGAATCTGGGAAGGTCTCACTGAGTGAGAAAATCTTAAGCTGAGGCATGAGGTTGTTAAGGAGGCTGCCAGGTAACGTAGCAGGAAGGGAGTTTCAAGCAGAAGGATCAGCACTTGCTAAGGCCATAAAACATAAAAGAGATTTTAGGAAGTTAAGAGAATATACGATTTTAGGAAGTTAAGAGAATAATAACAGAAGTGTGTTTAAAATTTATTTTATGCAGTTATAATATTAATAAATTTTAGAATCATTGTTATGAGAGTTTTGCAAAATGAACTAGATTCATCCACATCAATCTCTTTACGTAAGTGTCCTAAAGAAATTTAGATAACAGGAAAATTATCTGTTTCATTCATATTTAGAAATACATGTATAAAGGTATTAGGCCTTTGGTTAATTCTTAAAGGTAATTCTATTATATATATGTATTTTTCACTTTCCACTTTTCATTATCCACTTTTTTCATAATTATAAGTCCATTTATATACTCTACCGATTTTCAAATTTTATTTTGTTAATTTTGTTTTATTCTCAACAAAAATATTTATTTCATTAAATTTCAAACAATTAGCATAAATACTTTCTCAGTTATATACTATCCCTTATTCTATTCTGCATGCATCTTCTATTTTTATAATTTTCTTTGATTAGATTCTTTTCGACTTTTCATTAGTTATATCTCTAAGCAGAGGTATGACCATGTCCAGTAATTACAATGTTTCAAAAACCTGTCAAATTCTAGGTTCTAAAGATTGTTGCAGGTTTGTGGATTTAATTGATATCAGCAGTTGCAGTATGCATTCTTATCTTCCTTCCTTATGTGTTGTATTGAACCTGTGAAAACCTCAGGCCTTCTTTTGCCCTAATTTATATCGCTTTTTATAGTAAAATCTCTAAAGTATCTAAAATACAGTTCTTACTCTAGTAAGAGCAAATATGTTTTCTCAATACCCACTTTTGCATATCATAGAGGACTAAGTGCAAGGAAATTGGGGGGGGGGTCAGTGAGGGAGGTTGGTGAGGAAGAGAGGGACGGAGGGAAGGAAGTTGGTCACCTTCTCTTAATTCTTTTACTTCCTACCCTCTGGTGGCCAAATCACTCTTATTTTATAAGCCTATTCTTAAGAAGAACAATTAGGATGCCATTGGTATTTCCATTAATGATACCATTATCATTTTTTTAGTCGAGTTGTATAATTTTCTTTAAACCACTGTAATTCATGGCTCAAATCATAAAAATATTTTAACATTTTTGAATCCTATAACTAAATTTATTATAAAAATTGTGTACAAATTTAATTTCTCATGATATAACAATTGGAATATTTCTTATTAGACTTCTTTCTTTCTAAACATCTTTTGTGAGTACACTGAACATAAAGACAGTGCTTAATTTCCAAAATATGTTTTTAATCATGCCTTAATTTAATACAATATAAATTGCATTTTTGTGACATAGGAGAGATTTTATAAATAGACTGTAATAGTCCACAGATTGTGAGTTTTTGTTTAACTTGTGCTCACCACTATATCCTCAATGTATGGCTCATTTAGATAAAAGTAATACTAATGAAGACAAAATTTCCTACCAAGTTTTCCTGTAAGCAGAAGAATGGCAAATGTAGTGATCAGGTCAGCACCTCTCACTTTAATTATGTTCTTAAACACACAATTTTATTAAGGTGACATAAATGTTTGGTAATCTATACTGAATGAATCAACTAAAATAAATATTTTACCCACATCTAGTTACTTATAAAATATATGCAGTGGGTTTTTATATCAATCTCATGTTATACATCACTAGATAACCACAGTTTATTGTCGTGATGTTTCCAGTCTAGCCCGGACGCAATTATTTTTCTACCTTTCAGTCTACACACTCCATTGGCCATTGGTGTTTGATTATTGTACAAAATCACAATTGTTGAGTCTGATATGTGTAAGCATTTCAAAAGTAATATTAACTTCTAAGTCTTATTGTAGTACACTTTAATTTCTTCCAGAATATTGACACAAGAGGTTGGCTGTGGCCACTTGACACTACTGCTGTCCATCTTCCTAATCTGAATTCTGTGTACTACTCTTTTCTGATTAGTATGTTATTTCTGCTATAACAGCTGTTATTTTTGTTGTGGATATATTTTACATTGATTAGTCTCTTTGTTCCTGGAATACAGGATCAAAAGAGCTTTTCATTACACTGAAAAATGTAAACACATTTTACTTTCAGTGGAACAAAATTCCATAATTCCCAAATGGTGTATGATGCCTTAAATAACTTTTCATAATTTTTGGTAATTTCAGGTTGATTACATTAGAAATGACCACTTTTTGGTGCACGTAGACATGTTTTCTGACAAGTATATTTTAAAACTTTGAAAATTATTAAAAATGGTCACTGTAGAATGAAACTATATATTTCAAGAGGAATTTTGTTAGTATCACAAAAATAGAGATAACTAAAATTACCTATGATTTTACCAATTTTCAAGTATGTACATGCATATATTCAATGAGATAGAGATTGTCTGTTTTGTAGCTTTTCAAAACCAACATTAAAAAGTAAACTTACAACATGAATGATTAAAGAAATCTTAGTAGTTAGAGAACTTGAATTTTACACGTATAAAACTGGAAATTGTATTTTAGAATGCGAATGCTTTTAAATTAGATGGTTATTTGTAATAATCTCAAGACAGAGGTAAAAAATTAATTTTAAATTCCAAAGTCGCTTTTATTTTGGGATTTCTTTTCATAAGCCTCTTCAGATTATATTTTTAGGTAAAGTTAAAACTGTGCCAGGCTGGATCATTATACTGACTTATAAATATAAATTTATAATATCTCCTATGTAACTTCTTATGTTCTCTCAGCTTTATCATTGAGAAGTTCTACCATCAGGCATGACATGGGCCTAGCTTCTTTCCAGTGGGTAAGAAGAAAAATCTGTAAAAAGTTGCAGGGCGTGGAGGGTGGAATCAAGAAAAATATATTTGCTACTGGACTTATTCTCAAAAGGAACATTTGCTGTACAAGTTATCAAGCCTCAATATAACTGTATAATAACTACAACAAAATTGTATAAATAGATGGACAAAAGAGAGATAGAGAATCTGGTAAAGCAAGGCAGTATACTTTTAATATTCATGCCATATAGTTGAGAATCAGGCAGGTTTTAGCACCAGAGAATAATTGGAGAGCATATTATGACCCCATAAAGTTGGTTAAAGTAATACTTTTATTCATGAGTGCAAACACACTGTGTGTTCTAAGAAATGTCATATCTTGAAATTAAAACAAGAAGATTAAGGGAAAATCCTTAACTGATAGATCTGAACCTAGAGTTATAGTATATATTCTGATCAGGAATATTTCAATAAATGGACATAGAAAGCCTAGAAAAGGCTAGAAGTCTAAAAATACACCATTTTTATTGTATCCACAGTTCAGGGTAACTCTGAAGTTTTGCTCTTATTATAACCAATATAAATTTGGTCCTAATTTTCTGGCTGAAACATAAAATTTGCATTTTATTTAACCAGAAATATATGAGTAAATGCTGTAAATACATGAAAAAAATTGCAAATAATAAAATAAAATAATAATAGTCAAATTATTGAGAAATAAAATATTATTTCATATTCTGATATCTTCCTAGAATTTAAGACTCTAAAAGTCATAATGCTGTTGCTTGAAAATAAAATATAATATTAACTTTTATCTTTCTTTATCGTCTAGGAAAAATTATCTTATGAAAAGCAATAACTTTAGTTGAATTTTGGGCTTCCTAGTCATAAGTTTTACTTATTGTGGGTCTGGGAGGCAAGATTGGGCACAAGATATTTAAAATTATATTCTACATGAATTTCTTCTCTGCTACAAAACTTTCGTAAGATCTCTAAACCTAATGTGTTTTACTTCAAAATTCAGGTAAATTTTAGTGGTAAGTTAGAATGTACTCTATCAGTCAATTGCATCTGTAATGAAAACTACAGGGATTTTTATTCTTATGTGAAAATTTGAGTTTTTCTCCGAACCAGCTACCTAAATGTGGATGTAGTTGAGGTGAAGCAGGGAAGACAGGGTCCAAAATTTGACCTTAAAAAGTTTCCTAAATGAGAACCTCAGTTTCCATGTGTGATTAAACAGTTTGTGGCATTCAAATAGTCTAGTCAACAATAACTAGGAACGCTAATAAGATAAAGATTATATTGTCTTAAAGTCAACTTAAAGTGCTGTCACTGGGGACTGTAATTGTGAGTGCATCTCAGTATCTGAAACAGATGGAAGTCAGGGCTCAGGACCCCTCTGGCTGGCCATTCTATTACACATAGCTACATTCCTAACTCAGATGTCTTCATTTGCAGGCCTTTTTATGTGGGGCCTTTGGCTGAGCCTTTTCTCAGGTGCCTCTGCTGAGATCTCTTTATGGAAGAAGGAGTGGGCTTTAAGATACTTCTCTACTCTGATTCAATACTCAGTAGTTTTTCTCCCCTAGACCTTTCTCCTCACCCTTCTCTCAGCCTACAGGTCCATAGAACTGTAGAAGCCTTTTGTTCAGAGCCTCCTTTGCAGTAATATGACCCCATGTCTATGATGATCCACCTGTGTCATTTTGTGTGGAAAAATAGGATGGAAGGGAGAATCAGTGCTTTCTCTGGTTTAAACTCTTGTTTATACTATATACCATCACGCCATCACAGTAGGTGATTAAAAGCTTGACTGTTACTTTCATGTTTGCTTATTGTCTTAATGAAATACTCCAATATCTCATAGCTCAGGTATCTTAAACTTAGTTGAGATTCTGATACTATACATTAAAAAGAGAATTATTCTAGAGATAATGAAAAATGTCATAATGACAAAAGAACCAATCTTCTAGGAAGAAATCACTATTCTAAATCTGTAAGCATTATCTACATAAAGCAAAAATTGATAGAACTTAAAAGATAGTGAGTGCCACCTACATATCTTTCTTAGTAGCTAATAGAACAATCAGACAAAGCATCGGTAAGGATATAGTGCATTTGAAGAACATAATTACCTAACTTTATCTAACTTGCGTAAGTGGAATACACCAGAAGTCAATTTTAAACATGATTTGGCAGTGATAATTACAGCTCAGTGTATGCATATCCTATAACCTCGCTATTCTACTCCTAGGAAATTACTGTGTACTATATGTATATATAATCTTTTACCAAAGACATGGACTGGAATGTTCATAATTTTATAATAGCAGAAACCTAAAAACTACCCAATGTTCATGAAAAATGGATGAATTATTATAACATATATTTACCCAATTATTACTCAACAAAGAAAATAAATTAACTGTAACCACTCAACAATTAGATAGCTTGCAAATATAATGTTGAATGAAAGAAGCCAAATAATAAAGCACATATCCTATATGATTTCATTGATATAAAGATTTTAAAAAATTGGAAAAACTAACCTATATTGTAGAGAGTCTAGATAGCTGCCATCCTTTAAAAGGAGATGTTAAATGGGGCACCATGTGGGCCTTTGGTATACAACTAATCTTCTTAATCTGTGTACTGGTTGCAAATGATGAAAGCATGGAGCCCTTGCTACTTCAAAAAAAATTTCAAAAATTACAATGGTAGAGTTTAAGATTTAAAATTAAAAAACAAATATAAATAATCACAGAAAAAAAGACATTGTGTAGCCCTTATTATCTATGTGAGGTCCAAAGAATGAAGTTTTAATCTTTCAGTGAAAATATATTATTCACTGGATACAGACACCAGAAATTGAGCTCTTGACAACAAAAGCTGCTGACACAATCACTGCTATTACTGCATCCAGAAAATTAATGCAGTTGCCACTGCTTCACCCAACACTGCCCTCCCTACCAACTTCAACTGGAAATAATTTACTTGTCCTTAGTTCTTCATGTCAGTGATTTCTGATTCAAAGTGCTGGTACGAGGATTCATAGCCCTATAGTCTGTCTCCATGGGAATCTTGGACACTGAGTCTGAAGCGTCTGTGTAGGGAGATTTGCTCTGCCTCATGGAGAGGGAACTTGCCCATAAATAGGATGTGGAGGCAAAGGGAATATTAAATAGTGAGTTTCTTATCTTAATGAATTTGTGCCACATTGATCTTTTTCTCTTTGGTTATTCTGGGACCGTATTTCTCAGAATTCCCTTCTGTACGTAGTACTGAGTTAGAGATCACTAAAAATAAAATTGAGCAAGATTTAGGAGGTAGAGAAAAGCAGCAACAATGCTTTATTGGTTAGAGGTGGGGGAGACAGATCCTTAGAACACAGAGAAGCAATAACTGTCAAGAGCCAACAGTCGTCCACAGGCTTTTACTCTGGCTTCTGTAGCAATCAATTACAGTTGACCCTTGGACAGCATGGATTTGAACTGTATGGTTCCCACTTACAGGCAAACGTTTTTCAATAAATACTGTAAATTTATTTTCTCTTCCTTATGATTTTCTTAATAACATTTTCTCTAGCTTATTTTATTGTAAGAATACAATACATAATACATATAACATATAAAATATGTGTTAATCAACTGTTTGTGTTATCAGTAAGGCTTAAATCTGGGGGAGTCAAAAGTTACTCATGGATTTTCAGCAACGTGGGGAGTGGGGGTCAGCACTCTTACTCTTGCATTGTTCAGTGGGCAACTGTGCTCTTACTAGTTGTTTCTAGCTTCCAAATTTACCAGCAAATTCAGGGAAAGCTGGCTCAGTTGCACCAGGGTGAAGAATAATCAAAACTAAGATTATGATATTTATCGATTAAAAACTTACTCAATTTTTCCTCATATAAAATATTTTCTATTTAGAGGTTAATACTGATTTTCAAAAAAATTTTAAAGAGATTTTTAAAGGGTTTTTAGGGTGGCGAAAATACTCCGTATGATGTTATAATGGTGGATAAATGCCATTACACATTTGTCTAAACTGATAGAATATACAACATCAAGAGTAATCTCTCATATAAACTATAAAATTTAAGAGATAACAATGTGCCAGTGCAGGTCCATCAGTTGTAAGAAATGTACTACACTGGTAGGAGTGTTGATGATGGGGATGACTGTGCATGTGCAGGAACAGGCTGTATATGGAAAATCTCTGTACCTTCCTCTCAATTTCGCTATGAACCTAAAATTTCTCTAAAAAAATAAAGTCTTAAAAATAACTTTTGATAGATTTAGAAATCAATATGTCTTCTAAACCTATGTAGTTTATAAGAAATAGGTTGGGGAATATATTATCATCTGTTAAATTAATGATTTTTTTAATCACTAAAACAATTTCAAACACTTGCTAATCTTAAAGGAATAAATAAATGTGAGTATTAATTCACATTTTACAAAACAATTTCTAAATGATTTTTCTTTTGAGAACACATGTAGGATAAACTTTTCTTTCTAAATATCGTGATCAATATTATTAGTTACGATGCTATAAATATTAGACAAGTATGTTTATCTTCAGTTATATCAATTATAAAATATATGTTAAACCATTACTTAAACTGATTCTATAAATAAACATATCCCTTAACTTTCCGCAGTTTTTCTCTGTAGTATCTTTTTAATTTTCTGAAAATGTGGTCATGGAATATGAGGTGTACCTGAGGGCAATAGTTTTATTTCAGTTTATGGCTACAGATTAGGTGTTAGAAAATAAACATTAGAACTATAAAGAATTTCTCATCTCCAAAGGAAGGACAAATTTATGATCCAATGCAAATCCTCAATCAATTGGAAATACCAATAAATAAATTCCTTGCATACAGATTTTTCTTTTTAAACCTAGGTAGAAAAACAAGACTGGTAAGTGATCAAAAGCATTTGGTGAGGTTATGCATATTTTAAAATATAACTTCTGACTTTGGTAAGAAACACATATGATCAATAACATTTTTATATTTTATATTTTATGAATTAGTATATTAATCAATTTTCTTAATTATTTTTATTACGTATGTTGGTATAACTAATCATTTTCAAGTTTTCAAATATCTGAAATATCAAACCACTTGGTTTTATTATCTCCTTAAATTCTCCTTGGATGTGTAACATGTCAGAATCGTACTGAGTTATTTCTACAAATATTATGAAATTGACTTAGACATTGTTCTGCAGATCAAAATGGAGTTTCACTTTAATGTAATAAATAGTTACTGAGTACCTGACAGAGACAATGCATTGTAGGTATTGTGAGCATACAAACTTGAACAACACACTGGCCTTACCATATTTTCATCTTAATTGAGCAAACAGGATATCTGTAAGCACTATAAAAAAGGTTTTAAATGTGAATTAAAAAAAATACATCATTGGCTCTTTATCACTTTATGTATTATAATATATCTTTGCTCAATACTCTTACTTGATTCTTTATTTCTCTTGATTTAGAATCAAGGGTATATTCTTGAAAGGGGAGGAAGGAGTGGGTGATATTTTGGGGGTTGAAGAGAACCAAAACAGGTTTCATAGGACAGTGCTTATGTTAAAAATAAAAAAAAAAAATTGTATGTTGTTTTTAAATTCATAGACTATTTAAAGAATATCCCACTTCTGAACCACTGGGGAAAAAAATAAACACTCTAAAATTTGATAGCGAATATTTCCTAGATGACTCTGATGTAGTACTAATTGTAAGAGGTGGGGAGACTTAAAATCTGACAAGTTCGTAGTGTTGAGGTACAGATAGCAAACAGTATATAGTCTCTATGGCTTCAAAACCTCACATTCTCTGAAATGCCAGAAGCACTACTTAGTTTTTTTCTTTTTGCCTTATTGCACGCTGTCCCCAGATGATGATGTATGTGGTATAAATTGGACAGTTTATCGAATCTACTTTTAGTCCATCTTCTATAACACACAGGCATTACTCTCAAGGTGTCACTTCAGAGGAATAAAGGCAGACTAGAGAAATATTTTAAGCTTGACTGGCAAAAATATGATTTGGAAAATTGCAAGCGCCTTATGATTCGAATAGTTCAGCAAGATACACAGCAAATTTGATACAATTTTAACTGTGATTATTGAGTCAGTTTCTTGTATTTGCATGAAATCATGTGGAATAGATACATATCACTCGAAAAAAATTGGTGGTTCAGCATAAAGTTCTTCCATTTAGTTTATGTTTTGCCCTCACTACCATCACTATCTCCCAATTATGACATATGTAGATCTCTAAATTTTTGTGGCATCACTGAATCAGAAGAGAGACAAATATCGGTGAGATGGGACTAATTCACTCATCTTCTGTATTTTAAGATTATTACAAGTCAGGCTACATGTACTCTACATTTATAATAAGATAATTTTCAAGTTACCATTAGAAGGAATGGAGCTAAGAAACTTGCATGTCTAGTCATAGCAGGTAACACTTCCATGGAGACAGAGATTGTAGGAAAGGTGAATAAATCACTGTTTAAATTCTTATAAAAGTACCAGGAGTTACACAGCAGTGGCTTTGGCATTTATGATAATAAGACAAATGAAAGAAACGAGTTTTAAATAAATTATACTGCATTTTGAGAATATGCACTTCCTTATAGCTTAGCCTGGATTTCTTCATGGGAAAAAAAAAACGGAGATAAATGTAAGTAATATAAAACAGGGAGGAGTGAAGTCGGTATCAAGCTAATATAAGACTCTCCTTTTTATCCACTTCTATTAACACCTAATCAGGCATCCATTCATGAACAAAATTACCTATATGGAAATTGTGAGATCCAGCACCATATAGTAAGGAACCCAGGAGGACACCCATGTCTCAGTATGTACTGCAAAACCTGGAAGGACCATAGAGCCTGCCCCAAACCCTCTTGTCCATGATTAAGGAAAATTTAGAGTGATAACTTGGGCAGAATCCGAAGAAGAGAGAGACTTTGTAAAAGTCCAAACTTCCCAAAGAGAGGTTACAGAACTACTCTGGAGCGAATAATAATAATAATAGTAGTAGTAGTAGTAGTAGTAGTAGTAGTAGTAGTAGTAGTAATAAT